>NC_073746.1:114042414-114342653 GCF_029784135.1 Toxorhynchites rutilus septentrionalis
ACATGAAAGTAATGCTCCTTCCGAGCACCCCCGTAAAAAACTACTAAGCAAGCTTTGTTTTTTCCTGTTCTGTAGTATCCATAGAGATAATAAAATCATTCGGAATAAGACAGCCAACCGCGTCGGTCGCTATGGAAAATTGTATAATAAATCAAATTAGTAAGAGAAAATTGCTGCGTTTTTGAGTGCATGCTTGAAGAAAGAAGAAACGAAATAAGGTGAACCCAGACCCTCTGACCATCAAACGGGTCCTAATAGGATGAAATGTGGGAAACTGTTTAATTTTTTTTTTAAGATATCAATTTATTTTTCAATTACTGAAAAACAATTATTTTGAAAATTGAAATTCTTTATTTTCAAGAATGTATCTTTTTTTAAACTCTAAAAAATAGTATGAATAGCCCTCACAATTTCCAAAAATTCATCCATACACCGGAAGATGTGCACTTTTACAGGGAAAAAGATTTTCTAACTACAACTTTTTCATGTTTTCTTTGAAAAAATTACAACTAAGATCTCAAAGAAGTTTTAGATCTTATTAAGATATGAACTTGTGTCCAATCTTTTATAGTTTCTGTCATACATGGCATTTTTGTACGGAGACTCTTGAAAATAGAATGTTTTACATTCCCAGATCCGGGTGACAGGTGTATTTCCTGGGAGACCCCCTTACCCAGATATGGGTGACACTATCCTTTCCACTTATGCAAAAAGTATCCATCGGGTAACTTTTATAAATCATATCTCAAAAATAATAAAAATCACATTTATGATTTTTGGATATCTAATGTAAAAAAATCACAGCTTTCAAGAAAGAATAGAAAAATATATAGGCCCTTTAGTTCTCAATCAGTTCAAAAAACCCATTCAGGGTGGTTACGACCAAGCTTCGTCATGTTGTAGTGTGTATCTCGTTCTACGCAGAGTATACTGCTCGTTTAAGCTCTTCAAATCACTCATACTGCTTGTAAGATTTACTATTCGTGCGCTGTACATTATACATTTCAAAACAAACTGCTTTCAAAAAGTGCCACATCAGCTCACTAAGAGCGCTGCAGTAAAATAAACTTAATAACAAATTACTTGAGCTTGGAAAAATTCACATTCAATTTTATGAATGAATTGGGTTTGTCCAGTCGAAAATATGATCATGGTTTGGCCACTTCTTTGAATGCTCTAATTCAGCGCACCTGTGTCAAATAAGGTATTCGAATGTTTCTTATCATATAAATAAAATTGTCTTTTTCATGAATTACATTAGTTTTATAGTATACTTTTACGGATTAACAAGTTTTAAAGGATTCTAAAATCCACCTTCTCTTGGTTTCAATGCACCCCCCACTTGAGCTAACTTTTTATCAATCACCAGATGATTATTCCGCACGTATTTAGACCTTTTCTGAATTAAAGGGTGTGTCACATCAAATTGCATCGCAGAAAAAACGATGTAGAAATTCGCCCAGTAGACCGATCCTTTTGAAAATTTTAGACAGTAAAATAAAAACTATTAAACAACTTTTGGGATTTTCTTTTTACTCATACTTCCAGCCCAAGCCCGTATGCTCGCACCTTCCTCTTTACCCCGTCCATAAGGTTCTGTACAACGTCAGGTTGTAGTTTTTTTTTAACAGAAATCCATTTTCTCTTGAAGTCCGCCTCCGATTTGACAACTTTTGGGTTCTTCCGGAGGGCCTGTTTCATAATCGCCCAATATTTCTCTATTGGGCGAAGCTCCGGCGCGTTGGGCGGGTTCATTTCCTTTGGCACGAAGGTGACCCCGTTGGCTTCGTACCACTCCAACACGTCCTTTGAATAGTGGCACGAAGCGAGATCCGGCCAGAAGATGGTCGGGCCCTCGTGCTGCTTCAATAGTGGTAGTAAGCGCTTCTGTAGGCGCTCCTTAAGGTAAACCTGCTCGTTTACCGTGCCGGTCATCACGAAGGGGGCGCTCCGCTTTCCGCAAGAGCAGCTCGCTTGCCACACACTACTTTTCGGCAAACTTGGATAGTTTCTGCTTGCGAATCTCCTCCGGAACGCTGAATTTGTCCTCTGCGGAGAAGAACAACAGGCCCGGCAGCTGACGAAAGTCCGCTTTGACGTAGGTTTCGTCGTCCATTACCAGGCAATGCGGCTTCGTCAGCATTTCGGTGTACAGCTTCCGGGCTCGCGTCTTCCCCACCATGTTTTGCCTTTCGTCGCGGTTAGGAGCCTTCTGAACCTTGTATGTACGCAGGCCCTCCCGCTGCTTGGTCCGCTGGACGAATGAACTTGACAAATTCGACTTATTGGCGACATCCCGGACCGAACTTCTCGGATCACGTCTAAACTGCTTAACTACGCGCTTGTGATCTTTTTCACTGACGGAGCATCCATTTTTGCCGTTCTTCACCTTCCGGTCGATGGTTAGGTTCTCGAAGTATCGTTTTAGTACTCTGCCGACCGTGGACTGGACGATTCCCAGCATCTTACCGATGTCCCGATGTGACAACTCCGGATTCTCGAAATGAGTGCACAGGATTAATTCACGACGCTCTTTTTCGTTCGACGACATTTTTCCAAATTTACGAAAAATTGACAGTGAAGCATGGCCAACGTGATCTATACACTCTTATCTGATTATAAGCGAAAGCTGAAGATATAATTCCTAAAAATTAAATTTTTACAACGTTTTTTCCGTGATGCAATTTGATGTGACACACCCTCTATAACACTTACAAATATTGTAAACATCATGCTTGCACACCATTTGTATCAGATTTACATTGCTGAACCATCAAATTAACGCATTTCGATGACCTCAATTCTGATCATGAGTTGTCCAATTCACTAATGTTGTTTTGTCCACATGATTTCTATGGCAACCGCTTGGCGCGCTGCAATATGTTTTTTGTGTCCTTCGCGCATATCAGAAATAAAGTTTCTCTGTGTTGAGTGTGTTGAGGTAAACCCTTTAAAATGCCCAAGAAAAGGCAATATTCTGAAGAAAGCCTTATTTATGAATGGATCAATATGATGACAGTATACTCAAGCAATGATAATTGCAACATCTACTTGAAAAATCGATTTTTTTCATTCAAAAATGGTGATTTCCAAAACCGGACAAACCATGATCATTTTTTGGACAAACCATGATGATAATTTCTCTTTTCTCGTTAAAAAACATAAAAATTCGAATAATTTCAAACTCATGGTAGTATTAGCAACTAAAGATTTGAGGCTTTTCAACAAACCCAAATTCGTATTGATTATATGTGAATTTCATGAAGAAAAATCGATTTGAATTTACTAGTTGCGTGAAAACACCCTAAATCGGACAAACCCTTCATTTACCCTACGTCAACTCCACTGCAAAATAGTTATATCTCCAACTCTTCTCCACTCTAATTTAGACATTAACCCTTTCCTTTCCTCAAGGTTTATAAAATATCTGCTTGTGGAAAGATCGTGTAGGGAACGGAAGGAGTGGAGCTCTGCCGCTATGAGCCACAAGTAGAGAGAACGAATCTAAGTTATACTGTTGCAAACGTATTGAGGTGATTTGTCGTATACCAATGATGTCAAGGACGTCCACTTCGGTACTGTTCTTCAGCTTATTCAAAACTCTGTTTTTGCTATTTTTCCCTCTTGCAGCAAATAAAATCCATTACCCGGGGGTAACACAAAGTTCGATTAACTTTGGATTCTAAACAAATAGCTTTACAGTTATATCCGTCATTTATTATGAACGGACGCACACAGAATAGACGAAAGAACAAAACCTCTACCTAATGACGGCATGGAGAGACGCGAAGGTTTAAAAAAACAGCAAAACTACTTTCCACCTTGCATTGTCCCACTTTCGGAGGTCTTTATTGTGCGGAACTTCGTGTAAAGCCCGCCACCATTCATTTGGAATCAAAGGGCAGTGTAATTGAGTCGTGAGGCAGACAGTACTATGACACGTAGTGCTGCATTGGATGGTACTTCGTGTGAGCGGCTCGCAATTAGGAGGTATCGTAAAATGAGCATAGAAGGTATTATGATATGATGTAGTAGAGCATATAACACAGATTGCTGTAGTCAGAAACAACGCGTTATGATGCATAGTATACTGATATTATAGATTTTAGAACTCTGTGATGAGAAATGATGAGAAATTATTACGATTTCGTTGTAACAATTGTTGAATCCATTCATATTTTGAAGATACTTATTTACCTATTCACTTAGTTGAGATTTAACAAAGAACAAGCATTGAAAGTATTCTAAGTGGCAAGCTTTACAGCTGTTAAAAAAAGGAGTAGACACAGATTTTCATCATTACTTGGTTGAGATTTTAAAATTTTTATGAATACGGCGAAGACTCGAGCCATTCTACTCTCGCATTCAAAATCCCTAGACTTGTTCCGACTAATAACGCCAGAATTAGGTTCGGTGACTGATTTTTAGGCCTCGCGTTAGTAAAATCGTCTCGAAATCTAATAAACTGTTCCAATCGTTGTAATAATTGATTGGATTTTGAACTTTGTCTGAAGAATCAGATGCCTGTTCCATAAATACAGTGATTTTATTTCCTCTATGACTTTCGACACATTTCGGCTGGTTCGTCACTCTTACTTCCATTTTGGGAAGAATGTCGGGAGTGGGAATTGAACTCGTGATCTCTGCGTGAGAAGTATGGATCGCCAGATCGCGTCCCCAAATACAGTGAATGCTTTCTGTAGTGACATAGCAAGGGACTGTCGTAATAAAGGGCATTACAATAGGGACGCTACAAAAGTAGACCGATAGGGACAGAAAACGACACCATATTTTTTCCCGCTCTCTTCACTTCAGTACTTCAGTAAGGTTTTCCATTTAATAATGGAAAGATATACGATCCAACAACGAGTCGAGATTATCAAAATTTACTACCGAAATTCGGACTCAATTGCCCTCAACTTTAAGAGCGGTACGTCCAATTTATAGTCGTCATAATCGTCCTACCAGATCAACAATTGAGCGTCTAGTGGAAAAATTTGAATCCACAGGCACAGTACAAAATGTTCCCGTGTCAGTGAGACAAAGAAGTGCCCGTAGTGTCGAGAATATTGCTGCCTCTAGCGCATCAATTGAGGAGAACCCTAATCAGTCTCTCACACGTCGTTCGCAAGCGTTGGGCATCTCTGTGACGTCGTTGTGGCGAACTTTGTGAGAAGATCTTGGTCTACATCCTTACAAGACCAAATTGACGCAAGAACTGAAGCCGCTTGACCACCAAAAGAGTCGTATGTTTGTGAATTGGGCTGAGCAACAACTTGAAAATTCTAGATTTTCAATCCTCAGCGATGAGGCTCATTTCTGGTTGAACAGCTTCGTCAATAAGCAAAATATGTATTATTGGTCAGGCAGCAATCCACACGTACTCCATGAGTCACCTTTCCATCCCGAATAAATTACGGTTTGGTACGGTTCATGGTCCGGCGGCATCATTGGGCGGTACTTCTTCCGTGATGATCAAGACCGGCACCTTACTGTGAATGGGAATCACTACCGCTCAATGATAACAGAATATTTTTGGTCTGAATTGGATGATATGGACTTGGACAATATGTGGTTTCAAGAGGACGACGCCACAAGCCACATAACGAATTTAACAATCGATTCATTGAAAACCAAGTTTGGTGAGTGTGTTATCTCACGAAATGGCCCAGTCAATTGGCCGCCTCGGTCGTGCGATTTGACTCCGTTAGATTATTTCCTGTGGGGCTACGTCGAGTCTATGGTCTATGCCAACAAGCCAGCGACGATTAATGAACTTCGCACGAATTTCGAACGTGAAATTGCAGCAATATCGGCCGATTTACGCTTGAAAACCGTCGAAAATTGGGTTCAGCGTCTGGACTTCTGCAAGCGTGCCCGTGGTGGTCATGCAAAAGAAATCGAGTTCCATACATAATGGCATCAAATGTACTTTCACATGAATAAAGAATTTCATTGATATCCAAAACCTTTTTTGTTTTATTTAAAAAAAACTTTTGTAGCGTTTTTATTGAAAAACCCTTTAGAGAATTGTCACTATACAGCCATTCCATGCCAAACCTATAGAGTGGTTCTCAGATTTTCGTGAAAAGTGGTAGATTTGTTCTTTATCGCAACCATTTAGACCCGTATTTTTTTATTTTTTCGTTAGGGTGACCATTTCCATTTTAAGTTGGTCTGAAAATCACTTTTTTTCACTTTTTTCCTATAATGTTTTTTTTTTAAATTCATAACTTTTGAACTACTCTACCGATTCTAATGATTGTCATATGAAATTAAAGCCAATCACCTCGTCTCTCTAATAAAACACTTCAGACCGCAGAAAATGGAAATTTTGTTTCCGTTATTATTGATTGTATTTGTTTTATGGTTTTCATGGTCGTGAGACCAATGGCGCTATATTTTTTTATATTTTTTCAAAAAAGCTGCGGATTTTTTACATGAAATATCTAAAAATTAGAGATGTGTTCTTTTTCTTTTTTAAGTTATTTTTTTTTTTTTCAAAGATAACAGCACACCGATAGTTCGGAATGTCAACGTTTTCCTCTTTTTCCAATTCTCAAAAACTTATAACTTTTTAATTACTAGACCGACTTAGATGATCGATACATGAAATTAAAGCTAATGAACTGTCCTTCTATGAAAAAATACTATATTTGCGAAAATAATGAATTTTGTTTTCATGATTATAGATTGTATCTGTTTTTTTTAGTTCACATGGTTTCGGGACCAAGGACGTTATAGTGTTTTTTTATATATTCTCTCGAAAGCTGGGAATTTTTACATAACACTAGCTGACCCGGCAAACTTCGTCCCGCCCAAAATTTATTTTTCGTTATCACATCCACGTTTTCTTATTAAGCGCACGTTCATGGGTCCAATCGCAGAACTGTTCATTTATTGATTTTCTAATCTACCCTTTAAAATTACCTTTCACTATAAAATTCCTAGTACTTCAACCAAAACTCGTCATTATAATATCATATTATTTTCAGACAAGATTTTTCAACCACTTGCAAATAACATGTTTCTCCGTTACGTGGAATAAATGTTTGATACAGAAAATATGATACAATAAAGCTCTTATCAACTCATTCGGTGATCCTTTTCTATTTATATAGAAAGAAGACGATATAGTAGTGCGTTTCACCACATTAAACTCTATTTCCAATTTCGAACAAAGATCAATTTCGCTAGCGCAAACATCGAATGGACTAACAGCCCTTGTCATTATGTAATTGTAGAACATATGGGAATTGAATTTTTCGAATTTTCCCTTTTTCCTTCAGAATTTTCCGAAAATTTTCAATTTTCATGTTTGGTTGGAATATGTTTGGTTGAAATATGTGAAAATTTTTTATGGGACCCCATCTCCATTCCAGAGGAGGGAGGGGTGTCATACCATTATAGAAACATTTCTCATACCCAAAAACCCTCACATTCCAAATTGTGCTTGATTAATTCTCGAGTTATGCAGAAGTTTGTGTTTCGTTTGTATGGCAGCCCCCTTGTTCTGGTAGCACACTTTAATTATTCCAAGATCAAGTGGTTATAGCACAGAGGTTATTTATATATATTTGGAGGAAAATATTGCAGTCTACAATTTCTCTTTTTTTTATATTTGGATGGTTGGACAATTATCAATAAACAAAATCATACGTCTTCCTTCAATCACCATTCTTTCATCCAGTTTCTAAATCCATTTTTCAAACAACGCGCTCACCATCCACACATTTTTGTTCTGAAAGTTCCTTAATGATTTTAAAACATCTAGGTTTGATTGAGCTGAGTTTGTGTTGAATTCAGATGTCTGGCAATTATACAGAAACAGTGGAAACTGACAGCATTCCTTTTTTGCCCCTCTCTAGCCCTGGATTTTGTTTGCGCCAGAATTCAAAAATGTACCATCAGCAGAATCGCATCTGAATATGCGTTCAGGTTAGGTGTTTAAAATTTGAGTTTCCCTGTTTGTAGCCGAAAATTCATATTATTTACGGGCCAATAGATGATTAATGTTCACAAAACATAACATAGACTATTTTCGTTCATAGTCATGAACTAAGTTAAATTCAGCTGATTATTATAGCACTGTGACGTCGAGAACCCCTCGTCGTCCAACATTCAGTAGTTGCGGTATCAATTGAACGTTCGACATTTAATGGAGAACCCGATAATGTTGGAACGTCATTGCTGGAATCCTAAGAACAAAAACAAACTAGATATTTGCTCCTCGTGTTGAAACCCGAATGAACAGAAGATTAATCTAAAAAGGAAAGTTATGGTAAAAAAATAAGCATTGAACTATCTTGAATTTATAGTGAGTGAATTAGAATAGCCTAAAAGAAATTGTATAACTAATTAAA
Source organism: Toxorhynchites rutilus septentrionalis (assembly GCF_029784135.1). Lineage (NCBI taxonomy): Eukaryota > Metazoa > Arthropoda > Insecta > Diptera > Culicidae > Toxorhynchites > Toxorhynchites rutilus. The sequence continues at coordinate 114,050,778 of NC_073746.1, forward strand.
ACTTATTCCTAGAACACATATCTAACCTAAATTGTGAATTGCGCTATCTTAATTACTATTCAAAGAAGAAACTGTAAAATTGTAAGTTTAAAACATATGCCTAAGAGGAGAAAATTATAATAAAAACTATTTTTCAGCTAAAGCTGATCCAAATCAAAAAATTGAATCTTTGAGAACGGGTCTGCTAAGAAAACAGTTTAACAAGCACTATGAATTGAATGGCATTGAAAATTGTCGCAATAGAGGATGATATGTATGAGCGGTAATGTGTCGCTACAGCGAATGGTCATTATGGAGAAATATCGCAATGAAGAAAAGAGTTTCTATGCGATTTTGAAGGGACCTTTGGACATGTCGTTTTAGAGAGATTTGTCGCTATAAAGATTGTCGCTATAAAGGGCTTTGACTGCATATGGGTTAGGTTAGGTTTTGTATTGTAGAGACTTTGAAATTTTTCAGTTCATTCGTCTCTAGCCTTGAGAAAGGCCCTTGGAAAACTTTACTCTACTCCAACACTACACCTCTACCCTCATTGCCTTGAGAAAGGCACTCGATCCTTCACCGTCCAGCAACGATGTTGTCCAGTCGGTGTCCACGCAACGAATGACTGTATATCATTTACCCTGCAAATAAGTACGCAGTACCTGTCTAGAGGGGCTGTACCAAGACACACAGACTGAGACTCCAGCGCGTTCAGAGAAAATTTCTCGAGATAACTCTGAATCTGAAACGTGAACAATGAAGGTTCAAGAAAGAGCCTGCCTGGATAACCAGGAAGTAAAATTTCACAAATAAAGAGTATCCCACATCAAACTGCATCACGAAAAAAACGCTGTCGAAAATTATCCATTGGGTATTTTCTCTTGAAAATTTGGGTAGAAGTAGTTTTTTGGCCTTCAGCTTTTCGAAAATTGGAAAAAATTGCGTCCCCCGAAAAGCAACGCCGCAAATTGATTTTGCGCAAGCACCTGGAAAATCTTCAACTTTCTCATCGGGACACCGAAAACCAACTTGGAATCGTGCACTCAATGGTTAGTTAACCCTTTCATGTATAACGTCGAACAATACTCGTGGCGATTAGACTGTGCCAGAACGTACAACATCGTACCTCACTCGTGATGCATCGATGTGAAATGATTTCATAGCTTCTGGCGTATCATGTTCGCTCAGCAGAGTAACGGTACGACTCGATGTAGGGGAATGGGGGGTATGCCCGACACCCTAAGGAAAAGTATTGTTTTGTGAGATCTGCGGGCACATATTGATATGTTTCCTCCACAGAATCATTGTCTAGTTTATTTGCCATGAGATATAAGGAATATGAGTACATTTAAACGGTAATTTTCTCAAGTAATAGTCAATTTAAAAAACTGCCATAAAAATGAAGCTCATCAACCAGTGCGGGTGAAACCGGCACCCCATGGGGGTAACACCGGTACCCTATGGGGTAAGCCCGTCATCTGAATTTCTCAATATATATACTTGGCAACAGATGAACCAGTTTGAATGTGACAGTCGGCAAATAGAAGGTATTCTAATTCTAAATGTCGCTGTCGAGTATGGTTCGAATCGTTCAACCGATTCCGGAGATATGATCGGAACAAGTTCCGATAAACATGGAATATGGAGAAGAAATCATCAAACCACACCACAATTCAATTACAAGTTTAATGGAATCTAGGACCACTTTGGTCAACCGGTGGTCAGTTTTTCTTCTTACTTGAATCAATATCCGTCATACGACGCTTTTAATCACACTAGGATTCGACTTGAAATCACAGAGAAGAATGAGTTTATGACTTTAAGTATTTTTTTTCAGGTTTTTGTGATTATGATGGCAATAAAACTAATTAAATTATGTTTAGTTGTAATTAGTTTATTATTTTGGTTAAGACCATATAGTTATTATTTTTCGTTCAATGATGAAGTTCATTTAATTTTTTCGAACAGCTTAAATCCAACACTAAATTTACATCAGTAGTTCAATTCATAAAAAGCAACTTAAGAACAAAAGATGCACGTCATATCGAAATCCATGTAGCATGTCTCATGAATCCATTTCCATTTCTTTCAGCAAACTCGAAGCTAGCTTCCGTACGTCAATATTCGTGATGCCATAAAATCGGTTTTCTAGGTCAAGTAGGTGCTGCATGATCTCCGCTCCCTACTCCACCGTAAATACGGTCTCTCTTGGTCCTAGTTTCGAGCTTATCACCTTCTGAAAAACATGATCATGTAATGTAGACCTGAGTATTCCAAAAGTCGTGGAAGCACGTTTGATAGAAACTCCACTAGCAATAGCCTCTTTTGTAAGGGTGAGGTTCTCCTGGGACCAACTCCCTCGATTCGTTTTCCTTTGGTAGCTGCGAGGCATCTGAAATTGATGGAAAATATGTCTTAGAAACCTTCAACTAAACGCAAACCATGCCGGGATCCCCCACTCAAAGGGTGACGGACTTACCCCGACAGCACACATTTTTCAAGAAGACTATTTCTATTAACTTATTGCTTTAACTTACCTCAACTCGAATCCCAGTGATTGCTAACAATTCAGGGGACAAACTGTAGAGCAACGGAAAAGAATTTGAAACCGCGTTCAACAATAAAAGCTTAAACTCCACTGACGGAAAATTACATCCGGCTACATATCATCGGCACTCGCGTTTGTTCTTATTTATATTTTGACAACTGACGGATCACGGTGGGTTCGATATGATTGAAAACGTCTAAAATAATAAATACTAACATGTAGAGTATTCAAAAACGTAGTTAATCAGAGTTTTCTAGTAAAACTCAGGGGGTGCCGGTCTTATCCTCAGTGGCGGGCTTACCCTCCCTTCCCCTACTCGTGTTTGGATCGTGCTGTTGGAAATTAAATCGTACGGCAAGGGGTTAAATTCTACTACGAAACTCTGAAAAAATCGTACGAAAGGAGAAATTCGTTCAAAATGGATGTTCTATAAGTGATCAGGATCACAAACGTGTCGTTGAAGTGCAGAAGGTTCCAAATCGTTAGTAACGACAAAATACGATGGGAAAGTTACGGACCCGGAAACTGTACATCTAGATGCTGACGAAGCCTCATTGTCCCATCAGCTTCTGGCGCTACTGTTCTTCACCGCCCAGCATAAGTTTGAGGTTCCGGAGGAAGGAAACCAGAAACTTTCAAAGTTTTCCAAGAAATACATGATTTGGCAAGTGATCAACTCATGAGGAAAACGGAGTGCGCCGTTCGTGACTACCGCTACGGTAAACGGATAGACCCACCTCAAGGAGTGTCTACAGAACCGTCTGCTTCCTCTGATAAAGCAACACGAGAGCCACTATTCAGAGGATATCCTAGAGTGATACGAACCCAACGGGGTCACATCGTACCCAAGAACTTGAAGGACATGGTCCAACCACTTCACTCACTGGCTCCTATCCCTCTTGTCCAACGTTGACAACTTTCTAACAGACCATGAGGTCAGTTTCCAGCAAATTTATCAGCGAATCAAACTTGAACTTGCTGGAGGAATAATCTTAACCACACGACATTATAATGTTTTGGAAACGAAGCCCGAATCTTGGCGATGTGGTTTAAGTTAGAAGCCATTTCCTGCGATTATTGATTTAAAAACATTGGACCTTTTTATAGAAATAGTCGATAACTTTTTTGCTCGTTAGCTCTATTTTACTCCACGTTCATTCGTTTCATTCTTCACACTGAAGCGAAGTTTTCAATAGTTATTTTCATAGACCGCGTTGAACTCATTTTTTCAAGATGTTTATATTAAAATAATGTTTCTTTGAAAACGGCGAGGAAACCATACTTATCTTAGAAATAGATCTTTGTTTTGCTCTAGTGCCACCCATACATCATGTTTTTAACATAGGACTAAAAAGTGAGCATGTAACTAGAAATGAAACATTTAAAAAGTTTATAACACGGCCATTTCTTGGTAGATCGCAGGGATGTTTGCATCAATTGGTTGAAAATATTTGTGCGCATCTATCGAATTTCAGAAAATTATGACTTTGTAGAAACAATCAATTGAAAAATGTCAAGCCTTAAACATAGCAGCGAAGCACAATTTGGATGTATCCATACAATTGCGAAAACAATTATAGCTAACCATAGTGCACCATTTTCAAGTAAACATTCTGATCCATTACACCATCGATGAAAATCAAATTGAACCAAAATAAAAGTTTGTAATGAGCCGAGGAAGTACAACTTGGATGCCCTAGCACAGAGGGACAAACCGGAACAACAAAAAATCAGTAACTCCAATTTGATTTTTTCCAAACAGCATGAAACACATCATTGTCTTACTGGTAAGATGTTATTTTCGTAGATGGGTCCAAATTTAATATTTTTGGCTCCGATGGTATGGGTCAATTAGGTTTTCATCCATGGTGTATTGGATCAGAATATTTACTTAAACATCCTGAAAGAAAATATGAAGCAAAGTGTCAACAAAATGGGATGGAATCGAGGAGTCAAGTTTTGCCAAGACAATAACCCAGAGCACACGTAATAAAGTTCGCACATAATTATATTACAATTGCTCAAAAGTTATTGAAATACCTTTACAATCTCCCGACATCAATCGCAGTTGAAAACTAAGGAAGTTATCTGTGTAGGGAATTTAGAAACCATCAAATTTCTAAAAATAACGATTTAAAAAACCGCTTCGAAATCGAGTTGGGATTTCAACTAGCGTACGAATATCAGTTTGAGTCAATTTTCATACATTAGCACATAGATTCGCCATTTTTAGAGAAATAAAAACCATTATTCTGAAAACAGATAGCAAACCTTTTAACTCACATATGACACTATGACTTTACCTAATTAGAATGTTCCGAAAGCTTGTTTTCGACTTTCAAAAGAAGGGAAAAGAGATCTGCATGGTAGAGTACGATTACGAGTTTGATTCACTGTATATTATTTATGATGAGATTTATCGTCATTTATAACAATGTATAGTGGGGGAAGACAGACAGATTTGTCACAGATGTATTCCCAAACTTGAACGCAGTTTCTTGTTGTTCAATATACTGTTTAAAAAATTATTCAGTCAAATGATTCATAAAAAAGTGTTTTCCAATATTTTTGTTGTAAATAAAACATACCGAAAAGTTAATTTTTTTTTGCGACGTGGGTGAAATAGGCATTTGGTGGGGGTAATACGGACAGGTTATGCTACGAAGCGTAGAAGTATTTCGCTCGCAAAAGGAATGATTTCAATGTGAAAAATGATGAAACTCGAAATAATACGCCTAAAAGTGATATTTTGCATTTCGGCAGTATAATCGACATAACCTAAACTATTACGCCATTGGATGCAGTCAGCTGCTGGGCAGTTCATATTGCAAGATTTCATGTTACTAGGCATAAACAGGAGACATTCTTTAGGATAAATAAACAGATGTATCAAAAACTTGTCACTGCACGTCTTACCCCCACTTACCCCGCACAATTCACGCAGACTAATGGATGGTTGTACACATTCAAGGTGATTGGAATAGAAGTAGGTTGAAGAGTTATTTCTTTAGTCTTGAGCTTTATTATTTCTTTAGTCTTGAGCTCACGTATACAGTGATGGAAATGTTGGCATCATGAGCACAATCGCGAGTTATTACTACATTATTGACATCCGCCACGCTCACGAGTTCATTTACTTGGATAGCCTCTCTTTCTACATAGTTCACGAACAAAAATGAACCAAAATTCTAGTTCATCGTGATTCACGGACATCGAAGCATCAACAAAACGAGCAGCAGAATGTATCTTTACTCACGTTAACCACATTGCGAGCATGGAGAAGACTGGATTGTAGAATAGAATTTTGCCGTAGGATTACGTCTTTCGGGAACATTTTGGGGTACAAATTGAAAATCGAAAATCGAGCACATCACAGCATTTACGACCAGGTAGATTTGCATCCCGCAGCTTTCGATTTTGACTTTCGGAGGTGTGATTTCTCATCTCTGAATGTTGAACTTTCGTCAGTAAACTGGCAGAATTATTTCCAAGGTGACTCTGTCGATGAGGACGTACTGCTGTTCTATGATAAATTACTCGAAATCTTGCACGCTAATGTTCCCCGTCGTCGCCGTGCTATCAGCTCTACCTACAGGAAGCCTTGGTGGAATGCCGAGCTGCGTAACCTGCGAAACAGACTCCGCAAAGCCCGCAAACATTTCTTCGAATCTAAAACAGATTCAAATAGAAATCTTCTACGGCCAGCTGAAGTCAGCTATAAGGAACGTCTTGTCTCTGCCCACTACGATTATGTGATCAGGTCACAGTCATCACTGAAGAAAAATCCTTCGACATTTTGGAAATTTGTAAAACTACAACGAACCAATAATCGTGTGCCCAACAACGTAAGCTACAACTCATCTACGGCTACCTCTGCCGAAGAAGCAGCAAATCTGTTTTCAAACTACTTTCAAAGTGTGTTCAGCTCTACCTCGCTTCAAATTCATCAAAGTAGTTTCCAAGATGTGCCTTTCTATAATGTTCATCTGCCCCTCATCGATTTCTCTAGGGCAGAAGTGCGGAATGTATTAGAAGATCTTGACGTGTCAAAAGGAGCAGGAGTCGATGGTTTACCACCACTTTTATTCAAAAACTGTGTTACATCTCTAGTGGAGCCTTTGACACTACTGTTTAATCGATCCGTGCGAGAGAAAACGTTTCCGGCTATGTGGAAAACTGCTTCTATGATCCCCATTCATAAAGCTGGAAGCTTGCAACGAGTCGAGAACTACCGCGGCATCTCGATACTCTGTTGCTTAGGAAAAGTTCTAGAATCCCTTATTCATAAAGTTTTACTGGCTGCAGCAACACCGTCGATTTCTGAATACCAGCATGGATTTGTTCCTCGTCGCTCCACAACATCCAACTTGATGTGCTACACAAGCAGCGTGTTCCAGGAAATGGAACGTCGGAATCAAGTCGATTCTATTTATGTCGACTTCTCGAAGGCCTTTGACACTGTACCGCATGCCTTCGCAGTGGAGAAGCTGAAGTACATGGGCTTTCCAAACTGGATCACGGACTGGTTATTATCTTATCTGACGGGCCGGAAGGCGTTCGTACAACTCAACTCTGCACGATCGGAATTATTTGAAATAGCGTCCGGTGTTCCACAGGGAAGCGTACTGGGTCCTCTTATCTTTGTTCTCTTTATAAATGATCTATGCCCCCGATTGTCATCCGGGAAGCTATTATATGCAGGCGACCTAAAAATATTCAGAGTAATCAAGTCAACACTGGATTGTACTGCGCTACAAACGGATATTAACATCACTTCGCAATGGTGCTCCGATAATGGTATGCATTTGAACATCACTAAATGCAAGGTAATCACGTTCACCCGTGGTATGTCGCCGATCAATCACGTCTACTCAATTAACACAACTCCTCTAGAACGTGTTCAGTCCATCCGCGATCTGGGCGTTGTCAGTGACTCCAAGCTGACGTTCAACGAACATATAGCCACCATAACAGCCAAAGCGTTTTCTGTTCTCGGATTCATCCGCCGAAACGCATCGCAGTTTACCGACATCTATGCCCTGAAAGCGCTTTTCTGTACGTTAGTGCGCAGTACTCTGGAATATGCCTCGCCGATCTGGTCACCCTATCACGTTGCTCAAGTGATCAGCATTGAACGTGTACAGAGGCAATTCGTGCGCTTCGCCCTCCGTAACCTTCCCTGGAACGACCCGGCTAATCTCCCTGATTATGCGGCTCGCTGCCAACTTATAGACCTTCAGTTACTATCAGCACGAAGAACCCAGACACAACGGCTGTTCATATTCGACCTTTTGAAAAACAACATCGATTGTCCAGACCTACTTGAAAAAGTTTCGTTTTACGTTCCTCAACGTCAACTTAGACAATTGCCTTTAATTATCGTTCCTAGACATAGAACAAGTTATGGGTTCAACAGCCCATTCAGCAGCTGCCTAAGGGCGTTCAACAATGTTAGTAGCAGTTTCGACTTTAATATGGCTAAAAATGATTTTAAAAACCGAATAATGAACGTAGTTTAAGTTTAAGATCTGTGCGACTAGGTCAAAGATTAATAATAATAATAAATAATAATAATGATGGATTGATGAAATTTTTGCGTCATTCGATTTCGGCACTCCATAACAATTTTTTATGTTGAAGAAAATAATAGATTTCATGAAACTAAATATCGAACAATTGAAAAATCTCAACCCCTAGCCTAACGGAAATACCCACTTCTGATTGGTCGAAATTGACGACACATGCGGCGGGTCCCTAACAGAGACATCAAAACCAAGCTGCCTGGGGGGAATCAGCATTGCAAATACATGAAAGTAGGGGGAGCTTTAGTTCCTACCGAAATGTATTCCCTAACAGAGACATCAAAATTGCAAATACATGAGAGTAGGGGGAGCTTTTGTTCCTACCGAAATGTGTTCCCTAACAGAGACATCTAAACCAAGGTGCCCGGGGGAAATCGGCATTGCAAATATATGCAAGTTGAGGACATTTTTATATTGCAAGAAAGGTGAGTGATACGATTAATTCTAGCAAATAAAATCTAAATTTGGAACTTTAAAGTTGGTTGCTTTGGATATGAAATTTGATATCATCGTGTATTGTGAAAAATTTAACACAAGTGTAAGTGTAAAATTGTATATGGTAGCAGTTGAGTTAAAATTGACTTGATGTATGAAACGATTTATTTCAATTTTCAAGAACGGGTCGTTTGGTTTAAGCTGTTTGTTTTGTTGTGTTCATTTTCACCCAAGAAAGTTCATACGGTGAGAAAAATTGGAAAAGTGAAGAAATATTAGAAAAAATTATTTTCCATATGCTCTACAAATAGTATTAGGTGTTGTTAGGCCAATTAAAATTCGCATTGGGTTGAATAAACACTCAGAAAATAAAAGTTATAAAAGAAAATTACCTTAATCATTTCAAATATGTTTTCTCTATATTAAAGTAACATGTTTTTACTGATGAGAAAAATTAAGAATTGTGTTCGGTGTTGGTAATCATCTTATATTACATGGGTAATTTTTTTTTTATTTCATCCATACATAACACATGAGGCATCTCGTCTAGGATCACAGAGGGCGGTTTTCATCATATCTCGTTCCACTTCGGTATCTTTTATCTGACACACACCATTCAACGGCTGTTTACCATCCTTCTGTCATCATCACTCGGTAAATACTGGTGGAGTGAACGAACAATACCCAACAACCAAACAAAACGGTCCTTTTCAGGGCCACCAAATCATTACCAAAGAGTTTAACAAACTAATTCTTCAAACATATCCAAAATCAACAGATATCCTGACGGAATCCTACGTCAACTATGCGGTCGTGTCTCGGACACAACCATCCTGTAACTTTTTTGTTTTCTCTTTTTCTTTCTATTCCAAAACGGCTAATGGGCAAACGGACTGATTACATTGTTAATACATTGATTGTTCCACAAAAAGGTAACGATGTAAAATATGATTATATCGTTACCTTTCATCACAAGACTACTGTTTGTTCGAACTTTCAGTATATCTTGGAGACTTTTTGAAATCAGTTTGTTTCTTGACTTTGTCAAAATGGAACTAAATAAATTGAATTATCGTTCAATAGAGCATTGTTGTTGCATCTGTCGGAAAAAGGTGAATTCTTGTTTCTCCAAAATAATATCAAATGTGACTCTCAAATCGACGGAGCTGTGATTATTAGAAATTCGACACTCGTAGCATTTGCATTTGAAAGTTAAGAGATATATCATGATATCATGTTCCGATTTTCCTATTTCACGGTTTGTTCCCGGTTAGATACATTTGAGAAGATAATCTTAATACTCTATGCTTACCTTTTCAAAATAAAAATGCGGACACAACGTTGAAACAAAGGGTTACGTGAAATTTGATTATGCATTTCACAGACAATGAGAAACCTTGCAATGTGACAACTACTGTAGGCACAATGAAATAAATTAGTTTTCATAGATTTAGAAAAACTTTTCGTGCAATAAGCGACGAATGAAAAACAGTAATCTCGCTGTCCCTCGCTCGGCAGCCTCGGCCACACTTGAGGTCCAGCGTGCGACCCTTTGTTTTATATTTTGCTCTCTATTCAAAATTACCAGACAGTAAAATTCCATGCAAATTCTATGTGTTTCCGATGAATACAGAATGGAGCAATTATTTATGGCAATGCCAGTTTTCAGTCGCCGAATCGTGTCATGATTAAATTGTTCGCTTCAGTAGCCATATTAGACTGCGCTAAAGGGTGCTGAGTGATCAGACAAAATCAACGAAAGGTAGCATAGGCAGCTAATAATTACGGATGATGAAGAAATACAACACAGTGGTACACACTGAGGTTGAACATTTGAAAATAAAATTAAACACTTCAGATCGATTACTATTTAAAAATATGGAGAAAAAAAGCATAGAATTATGTTTAGCTATCGGAGGTGTGTAAAATATAACTGATAATGGGTAGATATCACGCATGAGTCGCAATGTCAACCAATTTGGGATTTGAAATTCGCAAATGCATATAAAATATTTATTGGTTTTCATCATTATCTTATCTCATTACCAAATTAGTTTATCTACGTAGGTAAACATACCTGTATAAATTCACTGCCACATGTCGCTTGTATTGGTGGTAGGATTGTTCATGTCGAAGACCGGAATCAAGAACAAACAAGTATATTTTCAGCAGTATTGCCCAAGCTCACAAACCGAGAGGTTGTTACACTATCATCCTCATCTTCATCACTGAGAAAATGTCGAAACTGATTCTTTACACGATCCATGTAAGCCCACCATGCCGAGCGGTAGAACTAACCGCCAAAGCGTTGGGTATCGATCTCGATCAACGCGTAGTCAACTTGCTGGAGGGTGAACATCTTAAGCCGGAATTTCTCAAGGTAATTTGGAGTACTGATACGCTACAGAACCAATCCAACACTCTCGTGTCTCGTGTCTCGTGTCTCCTAGCTGAACCCCCAACACACCGTTCCGGTGTTGGATGATAATGGTACAATTATCGCCGAAAGTCACGCCATCATGATCTATCTGGTGTCGAAGTATGGCAAAGACGACAGTCTGTATCCGAAAGATCTGGTCAAACAAGCGAAAGTGATTGGGGCTCTCCATTTCGAGTCCACGGTGTTGTTCGCCCGCGCCAGATTCCTGTTTGTGAGTATGGAATGTGCTTGCGCACAAAAAAAAAACAAGACAACGAACGATGATGATGATCAAAGCTAAAAAATCATCGCGTTCTTCATTCCCTTTCGCTTGCGTCGTCATGATTCCCCTTTTTTTCTAGGAACCCATCATCTTCTTCGGATGCAGTGAAATCCTCCCGGATAGAGCGGAATATGTGGAAAAATCGTATCAGATTCTGGAGAACACTCTCGTCAATGAATACGTTGCTGGGGACTCACTAACTATTGCTGATTTCAGTTGTATTTCGAGTGTTTCGTCATTGATGGGTATTATTCCGATAGATGAGCAGAAATATCCGAAAATCCATGCCTGGATTAAACGTCTGAAGGCGCTACCCTACTACGAGGAAGCTAACGGCAGTGGAGCGGACGAGGTCGTCAAGTTAGTTTTGAGTTCGAAAGAAAAGAACGCGTCCAAGATTTGAACATGTGTAATCTTCCAATCACTTAGGAAGTGAACAAATTGTTTCAAATTTGAAATAAAAGCGGTTTTTCAATAAAAAAGGAGTAGTTTTTACTTATACTTGAATTTTTTTATCCCATTTGTTCATTTTAGGCTTTTTAGCTTCATCTTCTTAGATGACACTAACGTTCCACTGGAACTTTTGTCTTCTCAACATTGCACTACTTGCGTCATTTTTACTCATTAGTACTACTTGGTTGAGATTTCTATGCCGAATAACACGCCTTGAATGTACTCTGGAGTGGCAAGCTCTAGAATACGCGTGACCACAGTGCAAGCCAGAAGAACTTTCTTTGGCGAAAAATCTCCCGACCAGAACGGGAATCGAACTCGAACCCCCGGCATGATAGTGTGGGGCGCTAACCACTAGGCCACGGGCTTTTTAGCATTTTAGCCGAATGTAACAGTGCCGAATTTTGATCGTGTACATGTCACATGTTTATCATATCTATAAATAGTACATTACACAGTTGCCATTTTTCGGCGTAAGAGAAATTCGTCTACACCATTGCATATGGTACATTTACGCAGTAGTCATTTTGGCGTAAGAGTACTCCTTCTGTTTTTCAATTATCCAGTTAGACCACCGGACAGCGGAGACAGTTGATATGATCATTGTTGAGTTATTAATAGAACAGCAGCCCGATGATTCTTGCAGAGCAGAGCAGTTGTATGGATGAATCGATCTTATTTCGACCTTGGTCGATCTCCATCGCTGAAGATTAATTGCGTGGACGAAGTAATTCTGTAACAACACAAAGATGGTCAATGAGCACCCTGAGTTCTGAACTGCCGATCGATCGCTTACTAAGCGAACGCGCAACCAATATGACTACGAAGACCCCCAGTACTTGAACTTATAAATACAGAGAAAAAATAGTAAAAAAAAGTTTCTCAAAAAAACATACTACTATAATCAGAAATTAAAAAAAGGATTTTTGGTTTGCGTTTTTGATTTTGGTGTACAAATTTTTTGTGTGTGCAGCACAGTCAGTGGACATGAATTAGGCTCATGACACTTTTAGCGGTTTTGTCCGTACATACGGTAACCGCAAGAAAAGCACTTATTTATAAAACCAAAAATAAATACTATTTAACATTTTAGTGAAAAAAATATTTCATACTAACTGACGAAGATCGCCGCGTCCCGCCTGAATTGATGTTTTCGTTCATGTGTCTACGAACTATTTGTTCCTTGATCTTCAAATTGGTCTTTTTCAAGGCTGAGGCGAATGAACTTTGTAGATTACCGTTTCTATAATAGAAAGTAAACAAATCAATAACATCGCGATGGCTCTCAACAAATACGGTGATGTGAAGCAATTAAGCCTATCTATTATCTTTTTTTATGTTGTTTGCATGCTTAAAATACGTCAAAACACACATTATTCCACCTGAAAATCAATTTCCACTTTCGAACAAAGATCAATTTCGTTAGCGAAAACTTCAAATGGACTAACAACGCTTATCATGGTGTAATTGTAGAACATATATGAATTCAATTTTCCGAATTTTCTAACCTTCCTCCAGAGTTTTCCCAAAAATTTTCGATTTTTCTCTCCGCTATATTGATCTAAGGGAAGAAAATAATACAATAAAATAAAGACGGCTCAAATCGGACCATTTTTTCCTGGGGTTTTGCGCTTACCAACATATTTAGCCTTCCATTTTTATTTATATAGATAGAGGAAAGCGGCTCTGATCCGACCCTCCAAATTTCAACGGATATTCATCACAAAGAAAATCTTGTTTTGGCAACACAAACATTGAAATGTATACAAATGGGGAGAGCTAAACAGAGGCCGAATGAGAAGTCCCTTTTCTCGACATTTTCAGAAATAGTGGTCCTAAACCGACCCTCAATTTTTTGCAACAAATCTACTCCCAATTAGTTGGGAATAACATACACCTCCAATTGTATAGTAATAGGGAGAAAATAAGTGAAGATCGGAAAATAAATATTGTCTCGTTTTGATTTCCGGTTTGCTAGCTCTAAATGACCAGCCTCACTAAAAACATTCCGACCTATTTCACCATTCTCACCAATTCCGCATTCTCACCTACAACCCAAATAATCACAAACACTCTTCCCGCATACCAAATTAACATCCATCCGCACCTAAAACTTTTCCGCTTGCTTCATTAGCAACGTATGTACAGCCATTCCATGCCAAACCGATATAGTGGTTCTCAGATTTCCGTGAAACGCGGTAGTCTTGTTCCTTATCACAAAATATTAGAGCCGTATTTTTTCTGTTTTTTATTATGATGCCCAATTCCATTTTTGAATGGTCAAAAAAATCGATTTTTCCCTTTTTTTTTCCGACAATCACTTTAAAAAAAAAGTTTGAACTACTGGACCGATTCCAAAGATCAATACATCAAATTGAAGCCAATTAGCTAGTCTTCTCTCAAAAAATAGGGTAAAAAAATACTTCTTAAAAAATACAGTTGTTTTTGTAATTATTGATAGTATTTGTTTTTGATAGTTTACATGGTCTTGGAACCAAGGGCGCTGTATATTTTTATATTTTTTCTTAAAAGCTGAGGATTTTTTTACATTCAGGGAGGCGTCATTTTATGTTCTTGGGTTATGATTTTTCTAAGTCAAACGATGGTATGGAAAATCATTTTTCCCTTTTTTCCAAAAATGACTTTTTTGAAAAATTCATAACTTTGGAACTACTATGAGTTGGTCTTATTTGAAATAATACCATACTTGCCAAAAACAGGATTGTGGTAGCATAAGTGTAGTATAGTCTCACAGAAATATTGAACGAAAACGGAAAACATGTGAACTTTGAAAAATCATAACTCATAAACGAAAAAACACCTCTCTCAATTCGGATAAGTTATGTGTTATAGTTTATACACCTCAGCTCACAAGAAAAAATATAAAACATATGGTGCTCTCGGTCCCGAAACCATGTAAACTATGAAAAACAATTACAACCATTAATTACGAAAACAAAATTCTATTGTTTTCCAAAGTAAAAAAAAATTCTAAACAAGAAAAGTTATGAATTATGAAAGTTATGAATTTTTGTGGTGGAAAAGGGGATAAAAATTGATTTTTCGGACCATCGGTTAAGAACAAAAAATAACAAATCCCTGATCTTTGGTAAAAACCTCAGCTTTCATAAAAAATATGAAAAAATATAGCGCTCTTGGTCCCGAGACCATGTAAACTATAAAAAAACAAATACACTCAATAATTATGAAAACAAAATCTATTTTTTTACAATTGCAATATTTTTTCAAAGAAAACTAGTTTATTGCCTTCAATTTGATATATTGATCATCGGAATCGGTTTTTCAAAAATTCCTTCAAAAGTTATGAATTTTTGAAAAAAAGTCACTTTTGGAAAAAAGGGGAAAAAGTTGATTCTTCGGACCACCCTAAAATAGAAATGGTCACCCAAATGAAAAAAAAGAAAAAAATACGGGTCTAAAGTTTTGCGGTAAAGAACAAAATTATACCCATACCTCGCTATACGGCCGCTCTTTATACGGCTTCTCATTGAACAAGCTTGGAACCGATCTGATAGAGTTTGTATGAATTTGTATTGGAAAAATTGATTCGTTATACGGCTTTTTTCTTAGTGGCTCAGGAACGTATCTAGGCCGTAAAGCGAGGTATGGGTGTACCACTTTTCATGAAAATCTGAGAACCCGTATATCGGTTTGGTATGGAATGGCTGTAAGCAAATGCTTCCTCCTGTGATGTAATAACCTTCGCGGAATTTCTGTGTAATAACCATCATGGAGATTCTGCTGACGATCTCCAAACTAGCTAATTATATAACATCCAGCTGAATGCTAATTACGATGCGCCAACTGTCCTAAACATTTACCGTTATACGACCTTCATGAAATTAAATACATTAAACAACCACCCCAGTCCTATAAAAGCGTAAATAGAGTCAGTGGAGTAAAGCTTCGTTACAAATGATTGGCTTTATGCAAAACATGATTGGCTTTATGCATGTAAAAAAGTACATTTCGGGCCATTCCTCTTCACTTTTCGTATATTTCATTATAATTTAAACAAGACACACAAGAACGAGCAAAAAGGAGCGATTGTGAATTGACACTTAATTGGTGAATGAGCTGAACTATCTTTCAATGGCGAGAGCGCAGCAAAAATCGAATAAATTCTCTCCCAAACATTCTCTCTCTCTCACGCTTTCATTATGTTCTCTTTCATAAGAAACTTGAGAACATTGTTACTGCCGTTAACCGCAGAAATTCTTGTAAGTTCGAGCACTAACAAAAATAACTGTCAGAGGTTTAGCCTGGAAAACTTTGAAACAAACGGCTAACAACAATTACTCATAAAGTTATTTTCACTCCATTGTATGGAGGAATTTTCAACAATATTCTTGTTCATCACCCAGATGAAAAAAAAATCAGTATCTTTCAAATCAGACTGCGGGCCGAATGAACGAGGCTGGAGGGCCGCAGGATGGCCACCACTGGTCTAAACTAAAATGAGCAACCAGAGTAACAGCGTTGCATTGTAAATACATGGGGGTTGGAAAAATCGGCATTGAAAATACATGCAAGCCGGAGGCACTTCTGTTTAATAATTCTCCCGTTCATGTATTTTGGAAGTACACGATAAATTAATAAAAATGCCAAGGCATAAAGTCATACGTAAAAGGATAACGTACAGATTTATTTATTGAATTTACTACGAAGAATGTAATCTATCAGAATGTTTGGATTGACCTAACATGGGATTTGTCCAAACTCTTCACTTCAATAATTTAATCAATACAAACAAATGATTACTAAACCAACGGTAGTCCTACGACAACCTTGCTGTTATACTACAGATACAACTCAGCCATTTTTTTAACCTCGGGTTTGAGGGCAAAATTACATCTTTTTGGAAAATGCGGAGCTTAGGTTGCAGTGTTTTTCTTCTCCTGTACTGCATTTCGAGTGAGCGATATACGGCCGATTTATTTGCACTGCATGCTTCACAATGTTAGCGATTCGATATAATTCGCACCCGAAAGTATCAAAGCCAAAATTATGGTTGCCATGGAAACGAATATTATTTCAAATTTCAATTAATATTCGTTCCCATGACTACCTAGCACTTGTAGGCAACATTGCCTAGTTAACTCTCAGCATTAACACACACCAGGGCTTGGAAATATTGAGCTTGTTAAGTAATATTTAAAATATATTTTTATCAGTGTAACGCGTTTATTTTTCTTGTCGATTCTGCTGTCATTCATTCGACGACAAACATATTTACAACTGTGTTCATTCATATTCATTCTGTGCTATCTGAGCTTTCCTTAAAGCTCGAGTCATGAGAATTCATTCACATTTATTCATTGCCATTAAATTGTCAGGAATGTTGTGACTGTTCATTTTCAATATCCCGATATGTGTGTGATTTTCTCATTGAGTCAGTGCCTTGCTTATTCAGTTATTTTTGAAGTTATTCCGAAAAGGCAACGCAAATCGGTGGCGCAAGCGGAAATGCCAACAATAGAGCAAGATCTGCATGCACACTCGCAACTAAGGATTGCTTTGGCTTGGACGGCGAGGTGGCATTCTGCAGAATCTATCCGAGTAGCGAATGCAAACTTCGTCAGCCAAAGCTGGATGTTGGTAATTTCATCCGCTAATCCTATAGTACAGTTTCGATCCGTTTGTAAAAGGAAGCTCGAAATATTCCCATTGCGGTCGTGTCTTGGACACCACCATTTTATGTTCGTGTGTTCAGAATTTGAGTCAAAAATTAAATGTTCGAAATTTGAGTCAAGACGGTATTTTTCTACGACGGAATTGGAGTCTTTTGAAACATTTCTGACAAGTGGAATTGGAATTGCATATTCACTATGTAAAATTTAAGCATTTTAACAGAGACGGAAACCTTGCATGCTTGAACAATTTAATTTCTTGTCACTATTATGAGCATTCTGTACCTCGTTATCTTCCTCAACGAATTTCTCCGTTTCGTCAGTGTCCGAGGACGATGCTGATAGTGAATGAACTGGTATATTAATATCAATGAATGACAAAACTAGGGATATTTTCTTTTGCTCACATTCCGTGAATGCAGAACAGAACGAAAAAAAGAATAAACAAAACTAGATGAATCAACTGTGAGTAGCTTGCTGTGATTGTGAAGTTTGGCGTTGGTCCATTTTCGGTATCCCGAATGCAATGGTATAATAATCGAATGTGGTCGGAAATACAGCTAAAAAGATTGATGTGATACAGATATTTTCAAGTACTGACACACACTGCTCGTTGTCTAGAGTAACACTTTTCACTGAAATTGCCGAAAATGGCTTTTATACTTGCTGGAAGAACACAATGAATCTTTACTTGTTCAATTCAATTTAATGGTTATTAAACAATACCAATCAAGTAAAGGGGATCTCCCGAACGAATGAGTTAATTTCTGTACCTAAAAAGCACCCTGAAAACACAATCTCATAAATTAAACAACGTACGATTAAGTAAGATCCATAAATGTGGTTTTCGACAAGAGTACTTAGATTCACATCCTCACGCTCGATGGTTGAAATTTAAACAACCGAAGATGAATGTTAGTAAGATTGAATACATACACATGTCTTAGTAAACACCAAGTCGAATTGAACGAGGAAGTGACTTGTATAGATGCATAACAGAACATAAATAATGTAAGAAACCCTACCTTTCTATTAAGTAGTTGGAAAACTCGCTGCTGTATAAAAAAAGTAAATTTTCTCAATTTCAATGCCCAGAAATATTAAATGAGCGGCATGAGTAGCTGGATTAAAAAGTAAATGTTCGTAGTACATGTGAAATTTTTGTTATGAATTAGTTGAAGTATTTGAAAGCTGTAACATGTTTGTCTGTAGCGCTGACCCACATTAATAGAAATTTGACCCCCTTCCTGTTGACCGATTAATCGGAAATTTGGAACACATCTTTATCTCTGTAGTCATTATAAAACTGCGTATTTAATGATCTTGAAAATCCAAGATGGCGGCCGCTACAAAATGACGGATCACATATTTTCTCAAAACCTCATCAATATGGGTTTTCCAAAACCCCATCAATATGGGTATCAAATGAAAGGGCTTGACTAGTAGAATACGGTTATTTAAGAAAAATGCAAATCCAAGATGGCTGCCACTACAAAATAGCGGACTATATATTTTCTCAAAACCTCATTAATATGATATCGTGGGGCACGTTGGATTTCCATTATCCACAATTAGCGACTTCATCATATGTCCCACGATTTTGTTTTAGTCTTATCAATGCCCTAGACTAATGAAGGAGAGATGTGATAGTGATAACTACTAACTGGTACTTGCCTAGTTATTTTCTAGCTTTTAGTACATTATTATGTTTAACCACAATTAAATCGTTTAACATAAAAAGTTTTTTTTTACTTATTTTATTGTTATTTTGATTCAATTGATTACCTCGTATTAACAGATGGTTATATCGAATTCTTCTTGAATTTAGAAAAAATGCAGAGAAAATCCTGGAGATTTTCAGATATTAGGTTCTACTGCCAATCGGACGATGATATTACCGATTGGAAGTTTAGTTGATATGCCTTGGGATTATATTTTTTCTTTTTCCTCCAGTTTAAGTTTTGTAGGGGTATGAAAATTGATCACCGATAGGGTTTATGTAATCAAGTTCAAAACTTGCTTTATATGACATTTTCTATAATCATCTGAATTTTATTTTCGTAAATAGTTCTCAACGAATCGCTTATTGAATGGTATAGAAAATTACTATTTTTCTGGATAGCATTTTCATTTCCATTTTTAAGCATGGTAAAGAAATATATTTTTAACACATCAGAACAAATTTTTTAGACGCTAAAAAATAACAATTCACACTCAGCCGATACTTCACGAGTTAAAATAGTTATGAAATAGCAGTAATTACTATTGAAACAAGTGAGAACAATCAATTTCACAAAAAAGCACCACGGAAGACAACTTTTTTTTGTTTTCGTTCAAATTGAGGTTCTGGAGATACCATAACCGAAAACTACATAAAACACAATATTTGGGGTTTCAAACTTCATGATTTTTCAAAACTAGCTTACTTGTGATGAAATCGAGCCATTGACGTATCCTGGATATGTTCCGGATCAGACTTCGGCGAGAAGTGACCACTTTATGACCTGAGCCTAATCTCATCATGCGACATATCGAACTTCGCGGTTTGTCAAAACAAGCTTATTGGTGATCATTTCGATGGTTTTTGACCACATTAGAAAAACCCGGATGATCACCATATGACCTGCAGATCAATCTTTAGAACGAGTTATGGCACGACTACACCTTTAGGTGGATCAAATCAAGTCTTTTGTATCTTCAAACTCTCGAATTATTATTTAAATAACCATAGGAGATTTTTTTTGCTCTTCATTCATTGTGTTAGCAAAAATCATTGTATTGGATTGCAAAAATGTACTATCTAATCAAATAATAGCCAACACAAACAGTGCACCTCATTTGATTACTTTATTCAGAAAATCTTATCTCAAATTCCTTCATTTCTTTTTGTTCTCCTCCAGCTTTTGCTTGAAGAAAGCGTTGGCCTCATCAGCCCGAGCAGAGTTGTACTCAGCATAGTCGGGGATGTTTTGCTCCAGTCTTTTGATGTATGCAACCAGTTTTGGACATTTTTGCGCATCGACAGGGAATAGCGCGTGCAGAGTCGCAAGTGAGGTACTGACACTTATATCGGCCAGTGTTAGTGAGATACCAACCAAATAATCCGACTGTTGCAATGCACCTTCCAGCAGGTCATATGCACCATGAATGGCATTCAGTTTCTCTGTGGGAACCTCTCCGCAGCCCTGATAGAAGATTGGCTCCAGCGTTCCCCGAAGTCGTGCAAATAAAACCCCCGATTCGAAGTGCAGCAAAGCGTTGATATGTGCTTGGGTCACCAGGTCTTTGGGGTATAAATTATCCTCTTTAGCGTATTTGGACACCAAATAGATAATGATAGCGTGACTGTCGTAGAGAGCCACACCATCGTCGACAATCGTTGGGACAGTGTGCATCGGATTGAGCTGAAAATATCGATATCCATTGTCGATGAAACCCACACTAGTGTTGGTGTTCTCACCTTCAGGAATTCCTCAGTTAGATGCTCCTTCTTTGTGAGATCCGTAAATTTTACCTCCAGTTCCACACCAATCATTTTAGCCGTAATCTCCACGGCTCTACCGGCAGGAGTGCGACGCGTCGTGTAGAGGGTTATTGGGGCCATTTTCGTGAAACGCGCACAAAAGAACAAAACACCGGCAACTTGTTCGGCTGCTCGACAGAAACTGTTTTCGACTTTAATTTCTATGGATGCGGCGGAAAACACAAACACACAGCAGATTAAAAGACCCCATACCGACTATTTATGGCTTGTGTGCGTAGAAACTGACCAGCATACATGAGCAGGTGCAATGAGAGATTGATCTACTATCACAACTGTGTTGAGAGGATCAGAAATCCAACGGGGAATATATCGTTCCACTAACTTCGCAGTATTTTGCCAAAATATTGTGGATTGATATTCAATTGGAAAAAAAAGAAGATACATTAGAAAGATAAACTGAGTATGATGACAAAACGATGCAATGATGTAAATGTGAGATCATGTTAGATCAAACACAAAATGCACATCATCGAGATTCCTTGGGTTCAAAGTGGGTGCCAATAAATGTGTGGGAAAAAATCGACCCTAAAATTTCAAAAAGTTACCTTATACAAAATGTTCACCACCTCGAAAAAACACTGTATGCAAAATTTCAGCTCAATCGGACTTAAGGAAGAATGGTGCAAAGCGGTCAAAGTTTGAGTTTTTTGAAAATCGAAATGCCGATGTTTCTTGCAGAGCAGAACAGTTGTATGGATGAATCGATCTTTGTTCCACCGTGGATCGATCTCCATCGCTGATGATGATTGCGTGGATGTTATTATAGTTATTATTCTATAACAACACAATGATGGTCAATTGAGGGTCCTGAGTTTGACGGACGATCGCTTAGTAAGCGAATCAAGTGGCTACGAAGACCCCCAAGTTAGTTTTGGCATCATTCATTTAATTTATTTCGCCCTTTATATTCGAATGCGCGTACCTTGGCCATAACCGCAGCCATAAGGTTCTGCACGACCTCAGAATCGACAGTTTTTTTGCATATTAACCCATACTTTCTTCATTTCTTCTACATTGTTCACCACTTTAGGTCGATTCGGAAAGTGTCCCTTCATAATGACCCTTTTGACGTAGAACTACGTCTTTCATTAAGGGTACCAAATCAGAAAACAGGTCACATTTTTATGAAATAAAGTTAACGTTAATAACTATTTTTGCCGCGAACGGATTTTGACGGTTTATATACCAAACGAATCGGAAATTTCCTAAGATATGTTTGATTATCTATACATTATAATCCCATAGTCTGTATATGGTTTAAATTGATGAAAACTGGAAGCATTCCCATTTCCTCATACATTTGTTCTGTCCATTTGTGTGCTTTCCCAAACAGAGCTGTCAATAACGAGCAACTTATCGACGAGCAACGAAGGGGAAATCGCAAGATGTAAAGTCTCCGTAAACAAATGAAAAGAAGAAGAACGAAGGGGAATATTTGCCTAGAGTATAAACAGTGGATCTCGCTGAGGGAAACTTTCATTCTTCGTGAGGAAATCGACTGAACAACATCGTTGCTGGGCGAGCTGGACGGCGAGGGATCGAATGCCTTTCTCAAGGCAATGGGGGTGAAGGAGTAATATGATGGATAAAGTAAAGTTTTCCAATGGCCATTTTGGAGGTTAGAGACGTATGAACTGTAGAACTTTAAAGTCTCAAGCAAAGAAGGAAGGCAAACTTTCAGTATCGTTCTGTATTCAAAGCAATGACAATCGTTTGTTCTTCCTTGTTTTGCGTCATCACATGTCTTCGTTTCGGATTGAGCTGTGGACGCGACCAAATTACTGACTCGCTGATGTCTCTAGCATTGCAATCATTGCATCAAACTGACTCCATTGCATTAAGGTTCTGAGCTACACAATTGTGTGGGAAATCATCAAGCTAGGCTATCGTCAGCTTACCAAGAATATAAATGTTCTGGAATTTTGTCAGTGATTTGGTTTCGCATGACGGTAGGAAAACTCTCTCCACAAAGGATGATAGCTAAGCTAATGTAGACTGGCAATATTAACAGAAAGTGCTTCTGTTGAGCAGAGCACAGAACGGAGATAAGTGTGTGTATAACGAGTGTTAAATAAAAAATGAGGATTTTTTCAATCATAAATATAAAAAAAAATATTTTTTTTCATCGATTTCAGTATTTTTTTTATTAATAACATAATGTATTTTCTTCAAAAAAATGTCAGTGAATGTTTGAGTAAGAGCCGTGGTCTGCTGTTCGACGGAACTTTGTTGCGATGCTCTCACAAGAACGTTGTACGGCACTTACGTCCATTTTACCGGATACAATTCCGGATTCTTGTAGTCAGTTGCTTCGTGTCCTTGGCCCTCCAATTGTTTTTATACACTAGGACACTGAGTGAGCCAAAGAAATCCTCTATTGAGCGGCACTGGGGCAAGTTTGTTGGGTTACGATCTTTCGGCACGAACGGTATCTTTTTCTCCTCAAGATACGCCAGCGTCTTCTTGGCGTAATGGGAAGACGCCTTGTCCGGCCAGAAGACGTACTTCCCATCCGCGTGATGCTCGTTCAGGAACGGCAGCAGGATTTTATCGAGGCACTCTTCTCGATAGATTTGTTGGTTGATTGCCAGACCGCTCAGCTTAAACCAAGGCTTTGAAATGCCCCGGTCGAAAATGGCGATGTACAACATAACCTTTTTTTCAAACTTGTGCTTGAACTTGTATTTCACTTCAGGCGATGTGGATGACTTGTCGCTGGAGTAGTAATTATCATTTCCTGGAATATGCGTTTTGGACAGCGGAAAATAGCTATTTCGTCGTCCAGAACGAAAGACGTCCCAATATTTTTTGGTCAGCCACCGACACTGTGATTTAACCGTCTCAATCTGCTCCTCCGTGTACTCCGGCGACCTCGTCTTCTTCCTGCAGACGATTCCATCCATCTTGAGGGTCCGATGGATCAATACGTGGGAGCAGCCATATTCCCGACCGGCGTCATGCAGGCTGGTTGCGTCCTTGTTGTCAAACAGCTTCTTTAACGATGTCTTCCTCTGCTTCGTCATTATCGTCACCGGACGACCACTTCCGACCTTCCGCTCTACGTTCAGGAAACCCAGGATACGATATACCATACTGACAGGTACATTTTCTTCCTTAAAATGTGCCACCGTGAACTTTTTTCCTTGCTGGAAATGCGTTTCGTAGAACCGTACAATGCATTCGCGGAGCACGTGCTGTTTCGACGCCATCTTTGCTTTGACTAAATTCAAACTAGCAAAACCAAACACGTCTACTGTTTCTAGGGAGCCCAAAGAGCAATTTTCTTGGAGAAAGAAAATTTTACGCTCTTTATTTGAGTTACTGAAAGGTATTGAAAAAATTCTCATTTTTTATTTAACACCCGTTATTTAGTTGCTTCAAGCCATCGATATATGGATATTTGTATGCATACGTGCGTGCTCCATAACCCGTACGTAAAGATAGTGCACCTTCGCTACGCTGAAACCCCATTTGTATCTGCTCCCGTGTGCATTGGCACTGTAACGATGCAACAATCGCCTATTTTTTATGCTATGATTGGCGATTGTTTGGTGTTGCAAATTATGCAGTCGTAATGATAAATATAGACAAGGAGGGAAAATAGCAGGAGGGAAATATTTACGCTAGGGTATTAGGTGTGAATCTCTGCTGAGGCAAATTTTCAGCCTTTTTCCAAGCAGTTAACATTGTTTGTTTTCTGTCATCAATGCATTGAACTGATGCTATGGTGAAGCAGGTGTTAAGGATGTGCACTAAAAAATTATTTGGGGAATACCAAGTTATTCAATAAGTTATATCAAGTTACTAATTTATTTGGACTCGCGTGCTAGTCGCAAAACTGCTTTCAACTAGGATTGCATTTGCGTTAATCTTGATCATAATGAAGCAGTACTACTCTTTTCAAGGTTGTTGAGATTAACAGATAGAGTTTATTTAGTTTATTTAGTCACCAAGAAAGTAAATGTCGTTCTGGAATTTTGTACATGATTTGGTTTCGCTTGCCAGTAGCAAAACTTTCTCCACTAAGGATGACAGCTGCGCTTATCTCGAGCAAAGTATTGTTCTGCGAGCATAAGAATGAATCATCAAATGATTCTACAATAAAAAAATATTTCAGAGCGACCAAACTCGTAGAATGGTTATTTCAAAATTTTCGTTGCATTATAAAATAATATCCGCAGTTATAAACAAGCGACTTGAATTAAACCACAGCGTAGTTCTTCGTCAACAATGCAGTCGTGTCTTGAACACAACCTCGTATAATTTTTTTTTCTATTGAGCGCAGTTCCGGAATGTTTGGGGGGCACGAATGAGAAATCATTCGCCTTATACCACTCTAGCACGTCCTTCGTGTAGTGGCAAGATGCCAAAGCCGAAATGGAAATCCGTCGGAATACATAATAGGGCTGTTATTCTGAGATCGAAATACATGACATGCATAATTAACCGAACAAACGTAATGTACCAGAAAAACGTATGCCGTAAACGTATGACATGACTAAAGGATCGTCTCCTATGTTTCAAATGGACCGGGCAATCGGTAGAACACAGGTTTGCTTGCGAGAGGCCGCCGCTTCCGATGGCGGGTCGGCGGCCAACTCGAATTGCGTCACCTCGGCGGCTTGGTGCCGCTTCGGTTCCTTATCCTCGTTAAATGGGGACTTCACCCCCATTAAATTGATCTGAAAACAAATTTCATCACGAAATAATACATTCGTGATGACAACTGCGCTGCGGTGGTAAATACGTAAGTACAATTTTTTTCTTATCTATTCCTTTCTACATTTTCATTTAAATTTTTTATGGTAAAATTACCGGCTTAATTTTCGGAATATTCCATAACCCATTTTCATTTCTGAATGATCTATTGGCAAGAAGACGGTATATCAATTGTGCCTACACTAATTCCTAAAAATGACACAGCAAACTTCAACATCTTCTTCGAATTTCCTCATTACAGTTTCTCATTTTACTTCGTAACAAGAGATTCGACAAAACTCATAATCTGATCTGTCGGAATTTTTCATTCTTCATTCCGTTAAATGTCGCATTCGGGTATTTGATACATTCGGGTAAATAAAAAGGTATTTGTAGCATTCCGGCAAATGTCCACTCGGGTATTTTTTATATTCGGGTATCTGTTACATTCGAGTAAATGTGCTTCGGGTAAACGTGTTTTGAGTGAATGGGACACAACGCGTGATAGTTTAATTCGTTTTCAGCAACTTATGACAGACTCCTGATTCCACAAATTACATAACAATGTCATGACACAACGAATATTTGTCTTTGGCGTTGATGTTCCTAGTGTACCGGACTTTACATAGGGGAAAGGGAAGCCGTTTCGGACATGGCTTTTGAGAAATGAGTGATGCAGTTTTCAACCAAATTAAAAAAATACAGTAAAGGGCACTGCCCCATACACGTTTCGAAACTCTTGAGCTTGAAGTTGTAAGTAATTCCCCAAAGGCGTAAGTATCGTCCACAAAGGTTCACGATTTAGAAATGTAGTACACCACCTCAGTTAGTAGCTAATATGAAATGAAAAAAACGTGCATACAACGGGAAAACAAAGGATTTGTGTTTGATTGTTGTCCACTGACAATAATCTATTTAGTCTGATTTTCAGGCCTAATATGTCGGAACTACAGAAAAAAAAACCGATAGAGCCAGTTGTTGGCTTTGCCAATTGCCCAGCTGTTGTAAGACGGAACAACTGTTTCTCAATGTTCTGAAACATTTGAAATAGGTAGCAAAAAGTAACGTAAACGAATCAATTTTGCTACTGCTCGAAAATCACAAAAGCCATTGCACTTTGGAAACAAGTAAATATTGTCGAGAAAATGACATAATTCATGTATCCTTTCTACCAATGTTGAACCTTTTTCCAAAAGCTTCACCGCGGAAAACCACCACACGAGAAAAATCACGAATGTTGACTGACCTTTTATAGCAGGCAGATTCCGTTCAGACATATACTGATAAACAGAAGAATATGTTGATAAGTTTTTTTGACGTAGAACTACGTCTTTCATTGAGGGTGCCAAATCAGAAAACAGGTCACGTTTTTATGAAATAAACTAATCATTTTTGCCGCGAACGGATTTTGGCGATTCACATACCAAACGAATCGGAAATTCCCCAAGATTTGTTTGATATGCTGTACATTACAATCCCATGGTGTGTAAATGGTTAAAATTCATGAAAACTATTATCGTTTCCATTTTCCCATACATTTGTTCTGTCCATTTGGGTGCTTTCCCGATTAATTTTCATTTTCCACCTGAAATACATTATTATTTCACTTTTTACTGCAGTCCATATGCGTAGCCCATTTTTTCGATGTTTTCTTTTTTTTTTATTTGACACAACGCTATATAGACGATTCAAATCTGATCAACCGTTCTCTTGTGATGATGAGTTATACGTACGTGGGAAAAACCTTGTTTTTTATATAACATTTTGAAGCATAATCTTAGCTTTAGTATCATTGGTTGGCATAGTTATTATGAATTTGACGATGTTGATGGTATCTACGTAAAAAAACGCATTCATTGTGCTTTAGTAGAAAACAGATAAACAGCCTTATTTATTTTTTGTAAAGCTAGCTGACGACGCAGACTTTTGCATCTTTTCGCCTTAGATTGAACATGAGAAAGCAGTATTACACGCACCATATGAATGCCAAAATGACTCTCATTCAAACTGATTCAAATACTATATGAATAAAATTGGTGAGTTGAGAAAAATATTATTGAGATCAAGCCATAATTAATATTGGATCGTTATTTTGAAAAATCTGTAAATCTGTATGAAAACCAAAAAAAAATCTGTTTAAGTACAGATTATTCTGTAGATATGGTAACCCTGGTCTATGGGCTTCATTCCCGTACACACTTCACGATAAAAACGAAATGAACGGCACATCGTCAAACAACGTTTTACGAGTTAATGAAGCGTCAAAGATAATGGATTTTCAGGCAGAATGAATACTTTCAAATAGAAATTATGAAAGAAAATTAGCATCTCCGTATCAAATTAGTGCTCATATGGAAGGAAAACTTCATTTTCTTCATGTGGTGAAATAATCGCTTACGAAAAAAATGTATCTGAAGATGATTTTATATTATAATGATAAGTTTTAGTGGAAAACTAATTTCGTAACTGTGGAAAATAAATAAAATAGAATGAAGGTAGGTGGCTTATATATTATTTTCAAGCATTTATTCTGCTATGACTGTAACGTATTCAATCTTGTGTTGCATGCATGACCCCACACTATTATTCCATACTATAATTGAGAGTGAATGCATGCAAAATAGAAATTACTTAGAGTTATCTGCGGCACAATACTTTAATATTCCGCAAAGGGAGAAATCTTTTTTTCAAGATAGTTTATATGATACATCCACGATAGGTTTGCGTCTAATAGAACTCCAAGGCATTTAAAATGTTTCACTCCTTCAACTGAAGCAAATGGAGATTTTTTTTTCTTAGAGAATGGAAAACCATGTATTTGGTTTTGGATGAATTGAATGACAATAAACCTTGGAAGTATTTACACAGAATAGTCATATCTTTTCCAATGTTTGAAATTACACTTTTGGCATATGAGCACGGATAAAACAACGATCAGCAAAAAGCCTAGCAGTATCTATAAGTGGCAGATTCCCGATGTCGTATATGTACAGTAGAAACAATAGAGGCTGCCTTGGGGTAAACCAACATTCATTTGACACAGGATACTTTTGGAATCATTTAACACTTTGACGGCCATGGTGTTTTGCCCAAAAAGTTCGTAAAAACCTGGAGGGTCCAATGATAGGTTCTTATACTAGATGGTGCCAGGAACCTTTCGAGCATAAAATTTCATCCCCATCTGCCATATAAGGGTAAAAACTACCCGTGTGTAGTACTGTACTCAAGGTAAACGAGTAAAATATCGATGAAAATCATTATAAAACAATTTATTTTTTCGAAATTCTTCGAAACATTTCGGGCAGTGATAAATTGTAATTGGTAGAATAATACAAGCAGTAATGCCAAACTATGAGATCGAAGTGTCCTACTATGTATTGAGGCTAGTAGAAAACGAAAAACACATAAGTTTTAACGTAAAACGTGTGCTGTATCGCACACGTTTGAAACTTTGTTCGATTTCGCGTGTGCAGTGCTGCACTCATGGCCCCAGCAGGATAATTTTTGAGTGCAGTAAGGCACTCATGGCCGTCAAAGTGTTAAAGATACGTATTGTTGTCTATCAGAGAGATAAGTTTGTACAAGATCACTGGTTTTTCCTCGTATACCATAGGTATTTAATTTTTTTTTTTCAAATAATATTTTGTGGTCCATTGTATCAAAAGCTTTCTTGAAATCTAGAGAGAATGCGCCAACAAGCAAGCTTGTAGAAAACATTGTGATGATGTCCATCTTCGTTAGGTATTTTTTCACTGTCTGGACCGTTGCTCCGATGTCCCGGGCCAAAGCCCTGAACGATGTAGCCATCTTTCACTCCGTCTTCTGCTTTTGCTTCAGCTGCAGAATATTATAGATACCGAAACGGGCGTATCCGGCGGATTCAAAGTACTTGACGATGTCGACTTTGTTCGCCACGGAATGGAGCGTGCCTGCTTGTTTTAGCCATAACTTTCGCAGTTAAACTAATAGCATTGTCAAAATTTTGTTTGAAAACTCATAGGTTACTACGATTGACGAAGCACAAGTGGTTGGGTGTTAAGGTAAACGCATGAAACATTGGTAAAAGTTGTCCATTTTTTGAATGAACTGACATATGTATAACTGCAAATGAGCCTAAATAAAAGCATATATTTTTAGCAAAAAATGTTGACAATTTATGCAATATATGCTTTCTTCAGAGATCAAAAGTATAAAAAAATAATCTTACCAGAACATTTTTCACAGGGTCACGTTTTTCAGATGATGTTCACCAACTACTTGATCCCTTGTTGATCCCCGAATACCTTGTTGAAGAAGTAGAACAGGAAGTTGGCACTACAGTTTTCTGCGCCTTCTCTAGCTTTATCACGAAAATCGCTGACTTTCCCGAAATCCGTTCCTTTGAATTTCACGTTCGTTTGTTGATGAAAGCTGACCTTTTTGTACTAGCCATGTATTCAAAATGAAGATCACCACCAATGACATATTTCGGCATAAACATTGAACCATTTCATCACATTTTACTTATTCATACATCTCTTTATTCATACACCTCTTAGAACAGATTTCACTTTTTTGCTTCGCACTCATCGATAACAGATAAGTCGTGTGTTGTCGTATTCGAATATTCACACCTACTGATCATGGCATTGTCCTGCGGTTCTTTTCTGTTTTCTCTCTTATTTTTGCGCATTTTTGCTTACACTCTCAAAATTCGACTGCAATTTATACATCCGATGGATATATTAGAATTTCGTAACGTTGCATTTTATAGCGCCTACTCGCCACAAGCAAGCTGGCAGTTGAATCCACTCATCACCATTGAAAACATTTTCCTCAAGAAGAACTACTTTGGGAGTGTTTAATTTGTTACAAATAGAATTTACTGACTTTTACTCCATGCTCTTCATTACACACTAATTGAGATGCTCGTGTAGTCATCAAATGGTTTGCTGCTGTGATACGAAAACGATGAATAATAATCAGTGAGTAATTTTGAACATCTGAAAAAACATTCAGAAACCAAACAAGACTTGTATTATATATCGACAATATTATGCGCTCATCACTGAACAATTCAACATTCTTGTAAACATTCTTGTAACATTTTAGCTTTGATTCTCAATGGAAGTAAAATTTACACACCTACATTCAAGGAAATGGAACGTTCTGTGATTGTTTCGGTAAAGAGCTGATTTATCTCATCTATAAATATCGGAACTACACATTTCTCAGATGGCGGAATTCCTTACTATTCTTTTTTCCTTTTCTCTAGAATCACCCCTTCTCACTAACATTCACACTAACAGAGTCCTTTTTCTTCCGAGCCTTCTCTTTGTACACAAACTGATCAAAATTTACCACCTTCCGCGTGCTGCTGCTGTTGTGACGGAAAGCCCAAGACCCAAAGTTTGCCCCCTGCCTCTTACTTAATACATACGCAGCTTGGATTATAGTTATTCTTATTAGTTTGCTTGAATGTATGGTTGTTTATTGTTTTGGATAAATTATACACTGTATCACCTTTTCGCCAGGGTGCTTATGGCCACAGAGCGAAGAATTCGCCTCAGATATTTCCTCCCCGTGCTTCTACATGTTTCTACATGTCAATATTTTTAAATGCGTCTTTTGTAAGCTTCTGTTTTAATATATATTCCTTGTATACTTTCACTTTTGTTATATGCGTTACAGTTTTTTTTCTTCTTGTTTTTGCTCATGATAAGTACAACTGCCGGTATCTTAATGCTACGAGTTGTTAAATTGTTTTGTTGCTTGATGATCTCGTCAGTGGTAATATTTATATTTCAATCCTATCTAGTCGGTCTAGCACTACTAAACTACTTTCATCAACAAAATCACCTTAGATCAGCGCTAAATTCTCTCTTAATATCATAGTTTAATTGTAATCGGATATGAGTTCAAAGTGTTTACATTTTGAAATATTAGTCTCAACGGCAGAGGCAAACTTTGGAACTTTGTTTTGTTTTGGGGATATTGGTAGAACAAGACAATACAGTGTTAAGCCATTTATTTTCTTCTTTTCCCCGATAATATGGTTACTAAAAAGAATATGACAACAATATATACGATTGTGGTTTTTTTCATATTTGTTTACTCTACAGCGAAAATATCACGTTGTTTATTTATACAGATTCTTATCGAATTTTTCATCCCTCAAAATGACTGGTATATATTACACTTTTCTCCCGTATTATTCCACTAACGTAAATATTCGTAGTGTTTTTTTTAGTTATGACAGAATGGAACCTTTTTTTTACCGATGAGTTTAAACAATGGTAAATTGTGACATAGTTTGACGGGCGAATGATTAATCATTTTTATTCCATTATTCGTGATAATGAAACACACACCGAGATTGATTTGCTTTTGTGTACAACAATATTTTCAAATGTGTTCTAATATGATTAGAAATAAGTTTTCGTGGGTTTGCTACGAGGATCTCGCGAGCGCTGGCGGAATCGATTTACCGAGCCTTAGTTAAATTGGTCCCAGGTTACTTCCATACACTGTGGAAGGTACCTGATGGAACCAGCCTTGATCAAACTATCCGCAACCAGTTCTAATCAGTGAGTATCTCGATAGCAACCCCAAGTGCTAGCTGCCTGATGTAATAGGCGTACACAGTTCATTAATCACAATGACTTAGTTTAGGAAACAAGTAATTCACGTATTAGGCGTACCGGTAAGTTTCTTCGGTTTTACAACAGATGGCGTAACTTGATTATTATTCCAGTGAATCAAATTTACACACATTCATTGGAAAGCTACTGTCATTGCGCGTCTTTTTCAGTATATGTCAAAAAGTTGAAGCGTAAACAACATAGTTTTTTGCAACTTCGAATATGTCGATTTTCGTGCCAACGAGAGTGTTTTTGCGGGGAGTGTTACTTCATTACTTTAATATGAAGAAAAAAGCTGCGGAAAGTCCATGCTTCAACTGAGCGAACGTGTTGCCACTTTTAAACCGTGTTGCACGGTTTAAAAGTGGTAATTTTGACTTGGATGACGAAGAACGTTCCGGACCGCCAAAAAGTTTGAAGATAAAGAATTGGAGGCTTTACTCGATCAAAATCCATCACAAACGCAACAGGAACTTGCAGATACACTTAGAGTAGCTCAGCAAACCATATCCGATCGTTTAAAAGCAATGGGAATGATCCGAAAGATAGCGGAACAGATTGGGTGCCGCATAAATTGCGAAAAACTGCTCCAACAGCATAAAAGAAAGGATTTTGACGTAGGATTACGTCTTTCGGGAACATATTAGGGTACAAATTAAAAGTCGAAAATCGAGTAGATCGTGAAAATTGTCCAATTTCAACCGCTTATTGCTCAGTCATTTCATGATGGATTGATGAAATTTTTGCGTCAATCGATTTCGGCACTCTACAACAATTTGTTATATGGAAGAAAATGATATATGTCTTGAAACTAACCATCGAAAAATTGAAAAATATCAACCCCTATCCTAACGGAAATACCCACTTCCGATTGTACGAAATTGATGACACATGCGGCGGGTCCCTAACAGAGACATCTAAACCAAGCTGCCTGGGAAAATCAGCATTGCAAATATATGCAAGTCGGGGGCATTTTTGTATTACAAGTAAGGTGAGTGATACGAATAATTCTAACAAATAAAATTTAAATTTGGAACTTTAACGTTGGTTGCTTGGTGAAATTTCATATCAATGACCGATCGTGTATTGTGAAAAATTTAATACAAGTGTAAGTGTAAAATTGTATATGGTAGCAGTTGTGTTGAAAATAACTTGATATATCAAACGATTTATTCCAATTTTCATAAATAAAAACCAAGGTGTGTTCCCGCTCGAGAACGAGTCGTTTGGTTTCAGCTGTGTGTTTTGTTGTGTTCATTTTCACCCAAGGAAGGTTTATACCGCGAGAACCGCATGTCGCGAAACCGGTCAAAACATACTTGGAAACCCTGAAATGGGAGGTCCTATCCCACCCGCCGTATCCAGACATTGCTCCGTCCGACTACTACCTTTTTCGATCAATGCAACATGGCCTGGTTGACCAGCACTTCTCCAATTTTGATGAAGTCAAAAATTGGATCGATTCGTGGTTAGCCGACAAATCGGCCGATTATTTCCGCAAAGGAGTCCGTGAATTGCCAGAAAGATGGAAAAAAGTTGTGACTAGCGATGGGCAATACTTTGAATATTTAATTTGTAACCATTTTTGCAGAATAAAGCATTTATTTTTGAAAAAAAAATTCAAGCGGTTGTGTCCGAGACACGACCGCTTAGGACGTAGGACTACGCAATCTTTTTTTTTTAAATTTGATGGTTTATCATTTCGGATATTATTTGCGAATATGTCGAAATTTCATAAATAAATAAGTAAAAAGTTCCAGGGACCCTGAAAAGGTTTAATGTCTTGCGCTGTTTTGTAGAATCATTTCGAGAAGCAACGACTCTTTCTTGCCTTTGGGAGAACAATACACTAATTGGTCATATGTCGCAATTTTTTTCTTTATATCAATGCACGCATTGTACTGAGTATTTAACGAGAGGCATCTTCCGTGCATCGCCATTCAACAAGCATCAAACACGCCTCTAACAGATGCACACAGTTGCATCGATGAAAGTGAAACATCGCGAGAATGATCGTTTATGAAAAATCGTTTCTCGACTTTCGGTCAAAACCGTCAACAAAGCTAGGAGCTTGTTGCATCAAAACAGAGCCGATGCGCACGAGAGCAAATACGAATGGCAACTAAAAGGCAAATCGAAAGAGTGCTATTCAAATGTACAGAAAATGAACAAGTTCTAAGTTCCGCGCAACGAAAACAAGCAACACACACAAAGCGAAACACTGATGACTAGAAGCGACTTATAATCATTTACACTCTTCCCTTTTTTCGCCGGCTTTGCCATGGCTCGGATGATTGTGTTAATTGCAATGGCAGATGCACTTTAAGTGAAATATCCGCTAGCGTTCACAGCTTGAGGGGAAACAAAACACAAAACGAGTAGAATAAGCGACCTTTGTTGTTTCGGACACTGAGAATTTTCCTCAGAGGAGATACTCATACGCTAGCGACATCTTACCTACTATGCAAGGGTGGAGTTTACTTCGCAAATATTCTCTTTTCTCTATTCCCCTTCGTTGTTTCTATTCTAGCGGCTGCAGACTATGCGATTGTAATGTATAGCATATCAAACAAATTAGAAAATTTCCGATTCGATTGGTATGAAAATCGTTAAAATCCGTTCGCAGCCAAAATTGTTATTAACGTTAGCTTTGTTTCATAAAAACGTGACCTGTTTTCTGATTTGGCACTTTTAATGCAAGACGTAGTACTACGTCAAAAACGAAGAAACTTACCAGTACTTCTATTAATTTGTTGAATTGTAACTGGAAATTGCATTGTTTGAATTGTAGAGCTAAATTATGTAGAAAGTGACCAAAAACATATGAACAATATTGATTATGTACACATTTGGATTATAAAAAAAAAAAATATTCCGGAGTCAATCAAAATCAATCGCTTTCAACCCTGGAAAAACGCGAAGGATGCAATTGGTGCGTATTGCTGCTGAACAATGTAATCAGTGGGGAATAAACCTTACATACATATTCGACATTTACACGTCTAAAAATTACATTAATTAACAACAGTTCCACACTTCCTTAGCATAGCTTTGGATGCCGTCGCTCTTGCGAAGTTTGACAGAAATTTTCTCTTTTACACTGTTCTTTCCAGAACAATACTCCTTGGGTTTCTTTTATTTTTTTTTTGTTTTGTTTTGAATCAAACGGTCATTCCCGGTAATTACAATGGAAAACACCTACTCAGAAATAAGCTTGTTTGTTTCGAGGAAATGATTCATACGCGATGGTTTTTGTAACAAAATCGGGGGTGAATTTTACGAGAGTAGTGCATTAATTTGGATTTTTCGTGTGTTGCCCTCTTCGAATATCTTACAAAACATTTTTTTTTCCTAAACAGTCAACAAGTAGGCTGGGGGTGTAAATCTCGAATATCTTCTCTACGTAGTATTCTGCCATATAAGATGTGTGTTCACTTTCTTTGACTTTATACATTTCGTAGAATCTAGAATAAAATTTTTGCCTATGTATTTCTTAAACACAGTAAACGTAGCCTGAATAACTCTAACCTAAATAATTTCGATACACCTTCTCTCCTGGATTGCAATGAAATTGTTTGATCAAAACGTATCATTTACTTTAAATCTTAACATTCTCTTTTTTTCTACATACTGGCAGGGAAAACGACGCTTGTTTCCTCGGTATCAATTAGTTAAAATAATAGTAACACTGAACGAAATCGCATTACACTAACACTCATCGGAAGTTTATCTGCGATATTCGGTTTTACGTAAAAAAAAGTAACATATTCCATTCTGGTGGACTATTCCGTACTCTTTCCCACCGGATGTTCTGAGGGACAGCAATTGAGTGAACAAAAAATTGGGGATGGTATTTCATGGCCTACTTGATCGTTATTCTGTACAAATTCATTAACACTCGATTTCGGCCCGACTTGGATCGCCAGCCA
Source organism: Toxorhynchites rutilus septentrionalis (assembly GCF_029784135.1). Taxonomy (NCBI): domain Eukaryota; kingdom Metazoa; phylum Arthropoda; class Insecta; order Diptera; family Culicidae; genus Toxorhynchites; species Toxorhynchites rutilus. The sequence goes on from NC_073746.1 coordinate 114,086,922, forward strand.
TGGATTGCTGTGTTTGACTGGTGCAGTGATGCAATGAAACGATAATCAATAGAAGAAATTAACCGGAAAGGAAACAATATCCATCCCATAGTGGGACACAGGAAACAAAACTTTGGGACACTGCTACAGTATTGGTGGTAATGGTGGTAATCGCAATAATAGTTGTGGTAGTATTAGTGGTAGTAGTATTACTAGCAGTTGATGCAATAAAGTGCCTTTCGGCTGTATGGATAGGAAGCCAGGAAATTACATGCTATCCAGATGACTGTCATTGTGGTTGAATCGTAGCGTTTCCTCGAAGATTAACCTCTTCAGAGTTTCCTTGGGAAGATCGTCCAGTTCCATTGCGATGCGGAATGGTTCTTCGGCCACAGGCTGCAATTAGAATGAGAGGGGAAATATAGACGCGTGAGAAAGGTGATAATAATTGCTTATTTGAGGCGGTTTATGACAACACGTTCGCTTGCCAGAAATGTTCACCATGAGACAAATATGTAGGTTTAGAATGATAAGGAAAATTTTCAAATGATTTATAAATATTCACTGTTGTATATAATCCAATATGTAAACACAATAAAAATTATAGAGGGTGGTCTCAAGTTATCATTATTTCAATACATGTCACACGGTACAAGTCGCATCGATCCGTGTTGTTCAATGCACTCGCTTGATTTTATGGCAACCTTTTGAATCATATTAGGCAACTGGAATGAAACGATTCATCCAATTGAATTCAGGTAGAGTTCTGGATCAATACAACATTGAAGAGCTAACGAAACTGACATTCACCAAAGCAACAATCATCTCGGAAATTCATTTCAAGAACGTCGTTTAATTTTGTTGAAACGTTCACAGTTTGCTGAGGAGCGTCGAAATGAAGTGTCTTTGTTAAGACAGATAGAGAAAAAGTTTGGATTGAGTTGTACCCAAGGGCCCTTCTCAGGGCTGGAGACGAATGAACTACAAACGCTTAGGCCGGTATAATTCAACAAGAAGAAGAAGGGGAAGAAATCCATTTAGTTGTGATTGCGAAGTGACATGAGAAGGGTCTCGCTAGCTCGCCAAGCACTATGCTCTTCTCTCTCAATCCCATTTCTTTTCTGTCGTTAGACTGAACGGAGCCGTATTTTTTGATAAAAGCAGCTGTTCTATTATCGAATGCCGCTATCTACCGATGATTCCAATTATCCGGGGTTGGAGAGGGGGTATTATTTGCGCTGGGTACTTCCGAGGAGGAATCAATTCCTCGTTAGAGCGTTGATAATTCCCTTCCGGCTAAACGAAGTGATATAATAATCATTTTATTCGAAAGATGAAATATCTAAGAGCAATATGCTTGTAACTTATTGATTGCTAAACCAACGGTCCTACGTCTACCTTGCAAAAATATCACAGATATAACCTACTTCTAGTTTGTAATGTAGAAAAATGGACTAATTTCTACGGCGATGAAGAATAAACTACAAAAGATAGTTCAATGGAGCCAATTATCCTTAAATCCGATGTTTATTAGACCTTCTACAAAAACGCTTCGCCATTCTTCGGGGCGGACTTACGACAGTTAGCCGAACCTTAGCCTTAGCCGCTGAAAATATCGATGTCGGCATGTTAAGGTGGGACCAGAATGCCGTGCTATGCGTCGCGTTGCGACAATTGTGAATTGACACTCCATTTTAAATATGTGTGTTTCCATTAAGTCGAACACAATAAAGCGTTGCGTCATTAGCATCATTGTACTAAACGCTAACATTTGTTCTAAACTGCTTGCGCCGAATTTGCGATGACAGTGGCATGGTGTCGACGTCTGGTGGCAACTTCAAATTAGGGCCATAATTTGGGTCCCAAACTCGTTAGTGTAATCTCTATCAGATTAGAAGACACGAAGCCGGTTTTAAAGTTCTAAAATTTGAATGAAAATTCGTGTTTCTGACTTTCATTCAACCATATGGCTGAACAATTCCAACATTGTTGCAAATTTTTTTCATCATAATATGAAGTTGTCTTCATAAACGATTTTCGTATGAGACTTTTTCACCACCTGCAAACAAAAATTTTCTTCATTTAAATAGAATATTAGTTTGAAATGGAAAAGCTAATTTTAATTCATAATGCTAATTTTTAAAACGTGTTCATTCCGACTGAAAAACCGGCGACTAAACTAGAAAACGAAGCTCAATGCCGCCAGCGCGGGTGTGTCAATGAATTGTTTTTAAAAACTGATCCTCGGACACAATAAGAACAAGATTTTCATACGAATTTTATTTTGTTTCTGTACATGAAAAGTGGTGACGCGAATGCTAGATTGTGACTGCAAATCAACAGACTGCGTCGGGCGAATGTTTTAGTACAAAACGCAAGCAATGACAGCTGATGAGAAGCAACGCACAACGCGGCATTCTGTTTCCACCTTTACTCGGCAAACTGTTTCGTGGCCTTGGCGATCAGCAGTTTCTTCGTTTTGGCCATGAAACTATTGCAGTAGATGAGATTACCCAAACATTTTCTATCGCAGCTTGAGGATGTTTGGGGGGAGGGGTGTTTGCGGTCTTCGGTACGACGTTCATCATCACCCGGTCTATCTCCTCCAGTAATTGGTAGCAGGTTCACTGTTCAACTCATCATCCAATAGAGCTGATTTTATTATTGGTCTGCGTAAGACCCTCGACTGTGTTCTACCAACGCTTTTCACACTCTATCGTTTCGTTCTGGGAAAAGCCGTTCGATTCTTCCTCGTATCCACTGGTTCTTCGCCGTCCTGTCAACTACCAGAGCCTAGTTATCTGCTTCTATGCTCTTCACGTCCTCAAACCGCTTACATCTCCGCGTGACTATTGAGAGATATTCCTTGAGCCATTTGCGCCAGAATTCATCCGTGATGTACCTGGCCAATTTTCCAATTTTTTCGATTCCAACGGGATGCAAGTAAGTGGTTAGAAATTGCTCATTTCCTCTGCCATCAAAATGATCTTCTCGAATGTATCATCATCAGGCTTCCGCAGACCATTCAAAACTGACCCTATTGTCACCTTCACCGAACGAGCTAGTCTCTTCCACTCCCGTGCGGCTCCATGCTGGGGTAATTAACTTCCATGTGATGCTTATCTCAGTATTTTTTTTCAATTCCTTATTGGCACCTTGGATACAGGTGGCGTTGTCGGTCCAAAATTCTCTGGAATCTCTGCGTGCGACGAAACATTGTACCGCCATTTTATCCTTTGATCGACAACTGCGAAAATTCTCGATGCCTTGGAAAACATGTGCAATGCATTTTGGTCCTCCGATTGAATCTCTCGAACGGAGATTCAAACGGTGGACCAGATGAATCCATGTTCGGAGCAAAGTAAGCGGCGTGGAAATGACTTGACTGACGTTCTTCTTCTGCTCGGACAATTGTACACTGCATAGGCCAATGTTCTTCTAGCTCGTAGACGAAATCCGGTCTTAGAAACCAAGGGTTAACGATTGTCACTGGTGTACCATTCTTCTACTCGGTTGCAAAATCCTCAATGTTCAACTTGAACGGCACCTACCACCACTCTGATTGTTGCGTAGAAGGAAGGATCTCTCATGCTCGAACGGCTACGAAATTATGGTAGTGCCGATGATCGGTGGAGCATACCCACGCCACAACGGTACTGGCATCACTCCAACAGATCAGTTGACTTACTGTGCACTCGTGCCTTTGAACAGTTTCCATAAATAGAACATCCAAAACTTCTGCCTCTAGTCGAGGAATGGAGAGCGTCTTCAGAGGAGCTACTTTGGTTTTGACACTCACGAGTTTTACTTGTGTAGTGCCTACGTTTGCAAGCGAAACAACTCCACGCAAGAATATGCAGATTCGCTTGCATCGAACGAGACCTAGCGGATTAAACAGGCTCGTGACACCCTGGCTACCTCGCGTTTGATTGAGATGTGACCATTTTCCAAAATGTACCGTTGAACCTCTCGTGTACCGAAAGCATATATGAATATCCTGTGGAATCCACTTCATCCCTAACACGGACCCGCATTTCCTATCATGTTCCAAATGTAAGTTTTGATGTTGAACTACGTCTTGTATTTCTGTACCGGGTGTAAGTTCAAAGTTTCGAAAACGATAGAGTGACGCTTGGAGTGCAAGGTTTTTTACGTTGATACCTCTTTGCCGGCTGAACTGAGTGGTATGACAATCACTCCATTCGAAAGATAAAATGTCCAAGAATTTTATGATTTTATGAATTTTATGAATATTGACCGAAAACTTGTTCCAATAGATTAAACATAGCTTTGAAAACAGGCTATTGAAATCACACAAATTCGTATATAAGCTGGCACTCGCTCGCTCGCTCCATTTAATTGTTATTACGATGTAAGCTGGGAAAGGTCACGCTCACACGCCTATGCATTATGCTTTTCTCTTCCAATTTCATTTCGTTTCTGCAAGCGAACTGAACGGAACGTTCAGCGAAAATCGAGGTATCGATGATAATTCGATACCGATGGGTGCCATTGACTATGGATTTGAAAGTGAAGAATACGAAATGCTTGTGTAGTGAATATTTCACCATATCGAAGAAATCACATTGATGAAAGCAGCGTTATAAAATTATTTGTATATGAATGCCGCATCGTCGACATCGATCGTCGTTTCCAATTGTCGGGAAGGGGATATTATTTCTGCTCTGTAATTCCGAGGAGGAATCGATTCCTCCTTCAAGCGTTAATAATTTTTTATCGCCTAAACGAAGTGATATGATAATCACTTTATTCGAAGGATTAAATGTCTAAGAGTTATATGCTATAGATTCCTAAGCCAACGCTAGTCCTACGTATACCTTGCACTTCCATTTTCTAGATTCTCTTACGAATATTTATTCCTCTATTCCACTCGCAGGGAAACCTGAGAAGGTAAACAGTAGAACTCCTCCAGAATCAATCTGACTAGCCATTTTCCATGCTGCTATGGGGATACAAAAGGCTATCGATGTTATACCATTGTAACATTGTATGTTTGTACTATATCCATTCAGCTCCCCCGGCGGATCGCACATGCACCCACCGGGCCTCCGACATGAGTCCAGCTTCAACCATGTGTTCGTCAGTAGCATAGAAGTCATGAGTATGACAAATAACACGCTCGATGATCACCGGAATATGACTATCCAGCGTATCGTTAATCGAACTCGCGAACTCCACCCACATCACTGACAAATACACAACCAAAACCAAACTCGCGTCAAAAACCCAGCGGGTACATATTCAATCAGCCAAAAAATGAATAAACAAATAAAAACAATACAAAAAGCACAACAATATAAAACCAACAACACTCACAACAGCATCAAACTACACACTCAGATATAATAATTAAATGTAAAAATGAAACTACTTCGCCTATTACACCACGAAACACACTTGTACTCCATTCGTATACGTTTCGGAACGAGTTTAAGGTGAAGGTGGAAGCAAGCCTTTGTAGTAGTATAGGTAAAACCACGTGTAAAAATGGGGTCATAGTGTTTGTGAGAGAAGAGCAATTTGTTTCGTTTGATTTGATCTTTGTACGTAAATAGATCAATTCACTTATCAGAATGTGTGGCACTTCACTGACACGAGTCTTAGAATACATTTGAAAAAAAATTACAATTCTATACTGAAGTTAAATGTATGATATGCAAATATAAATAAATAAATATATATATATAATATATATATATATATATATATATATATATATATATATATATATATATATATATATATATATATATATATATATATATATATATATATATATATATATATATATATATATATATATATATATATATATATATAAATAAATATATATATATATATATATATATATATATATATATATATATATATATATATATATATATATATATATATATAAATAAATATATATATATATATATATATATATATATATATATATATATATAAATAAATATATATATATATATATATAAATAAATATATATATATATATATATATATATATATATATATATATATATATATATATATAATAAATATATATATATATATATATATATATATATATATATATATATATATATATATATATATATAAGGTGTATTTGCATATGAAGTAAAAGCGTAACACGAGCGAATTGGGGCTCTTTTGTTATCAACAAGTTCTTCAGCACAGTAACTCGATATTGATAATTCCTTAATATTTTTCTTCGTTGATCATTTTGTTTTCACATACTCACGTTGGAGAGCCTTAATTGAATGTAATACTTTTCCGTTTACTATTTTTGAAAGCCGTGGCTGTGTTCCGAGCTCTGCAATAAAATTTTCCTCACCAATGTTCAAGTTGCTAAAACTTATATTATAAACGTAAAAATAATAATTGTATCGATATCAACACAATTTTATTTTATTGATTTTCATGACATGAAACGCTATGACTCAGGAATAACAAGGAAGGAAGGAAGGTATTGAATTAGAGAGACTTTAAACTCTGAGAGTTCATTCGTCTCTTAGGAATAACAATTTATTGAGTGGTTTTTATACCTGTTTCAATGATGTTGTCTGGCAAAAGTGTCGAAAAAATAAAAATGTTGCGGAAAATTGAAAAATTAAAAGTTAACTTTCAGAGCACTAGCTCGAGTTTTACGACGCATTCCACTATACATGGCGACGGCAGATGAAAATTTAATATTTGGTGAGTAATCGATTAGATTTTGGTTAATATTACTTGGTGGGAAGTGTGTGCAAACGATCATTTTCTTCACACTGTGCCGCAAAATTATAGATTTTCGGGCGAGGGGTAAGGGAGGGAGATGAAAGAAATGAGCGCCATTGTGGCTAGCTTCCACCTTCACCTCAAGAAATTCATTCTATACACACACAGCCATGTTATATCACGGATGCGATAATTGAACGCGAGCACAATAGCACTGAACGAGCCTTTTCCTCTCTTTTATATAGAGCATGGAGCAATGAAAACAATCGCTCTCACTTGACGCCTTTCTTTTCGAAACACTTCGTTTGCGAGGAAAACATCTCTTTGTTGGTCACTTACCCCCAAAATATAGAAACCCAGGAATGGAAACCCCGACAGTTCAACTTCGAAGAATCGTAGGATAGGGTTCTGCGTATTGATAACGAACCAGCTCTCGAACACACATGTTAACCGTATTAACACGTATTTACAGGATGAGAATCAATATCAATAAAACTTTTCATTCGTCTTTAAATATGTTTTATTGAAAAAATTGGCAGAGCGTTCTTCTAATTGTTAGAACAAATCTGGCTGGAGGTAAGAAATCACAAATCTGGCTGGAGGTAAGAAATCGCCAAAAACCGCCGCATTCGTGAAACTGAAAACGTTTTGACATGGGACTACGTCTAACCGGAGTATATAATGAAAACCCAAACACAGAATATGCAGGAAAAAATGAAGGTTTCCGAATGCTTATAACTTGAACATTTCTTAATAGAACAGAAAGATGTTTGCATCAATGGGTAGGAAATATTTCTACGCGTCTATCACAATTAATAAAATGTTACTTTCCATGGGATAAACAATTGAATAACTGTAAAATGTCAAGCGCTATCTAAACGCCCTAACTGCCAAGTTTTGATTGGCCCGATTAACGGTTTCCCCAACACAGACTCCAATGTACCTGTGGAAATCCGCTTTGCAAATATACATGCAAGTAGGGGGTAATTTTGTTCCCACCGAGCTGTGTTTCCCTAACACGGACTTCAAAATTAATGTGCCTGGGTGAATCCGCTTTGCCAATACATGCAAGTCGGGAGTATGTTTGTTCCCACCGAAATGAGTTTTCTTATGATGGATTTCAAAACAAAGATGCCTGGGGGAATCCGCATTGCAAATATATGCAAGCTGTGAGTGCTTTTGTACTCGCTTGTCTTTGTGCAGACAGGAATAGAAGAGAGCCTGGGAGAAGCCTGGGAAAATCGTTTTTTCTTCCGTTCACATATTTTGGTAGGCCTAGGCATAATATCAAAGATAAAAGGACGGTCATCAAATTTACCTGTAACGGAGAATATAATCTATTACAATGCATGAATTGAACTTACATGGCAACTATTAAAACTTTTTACTTACAAAGCAAATATGTTGAATTCCGAAATTGTTTCATTCAATCGCTAGTTCAATCAATACAATACAAATGCTTACTAAGATAACGATAGTCCCACGTCAACCTTGCGGTTATGTCATAGATATAACCCACCCATTATTTTTTTTATTACAGAGTCAGTTTGGAACTAACTCAGTTTTAAAAACGAATTCGCTAATAATTGAGTAGCTATATCTGGAATGATCTATACAACATTGTCAGAAGTAGGGGAATCGCGGGTAATACGGACAGCGGGGGTAATACGGACAGGTGGTTGATTTGTATAGTTAAATTTTGAATTTCAGATTTCTGTTAATGAGTATACCTTCTACATGTTATTCTATAATATTTAAGCCACCATATGGCAATGAATACTGATCAAAAGTGGAAAAGGGGAACAAAAACCGAAAATCATGCATGATTCCGCGTGTGTATGTAATTTTAGCCGCTTCGATATTAAGCATTTTGAGTGGTTTAATTGCAAAATTTAATTCGCTGATGGTTATATTTCGGTTTGTGAGTTAACAGAGAAGCGATATTAGGTATATACGGAAAAATATATTCATTTTTGAGTGGAAAATTTAAATTATTGAAATAATTGTACTGGTGGGGTAAAACGGACAGTGGCCAGTTAGAGTGAGATGGACTGTGAAAAGTCTGTTTAATCTGTAGCTAAGGAATGCGTCTATAAATGGAAATCAAATCGCCGTATGTGGACTGTTTAGAAGCTGACTGGAACCAAAAGCAAAATAGTTGAGGGTCTGTCCGTTTATAGTGCTGAAAAGCATGATATCACTTTTAGGTGGATTAATTCGATTTTTCCATCATTTAACGGACATTCGGAATGAGTTCAAATTATTCCTCTCGCAATCGATAAACCTCTACGCATCATATATTACAAAACAGTCCTTATTACCCTCAATATATGTCCATATTACCCGCATCGAAAAAAATGTTGTATTTTTCGGTCTGTTTTAATTTCAGTAAAAAACATTGAAAAACTCTTTTTTGTGAAATATTTGGCCAATTAGGTAGAAAAACAGTATATTGAATTGCAAGAAACTGCATCAAAGTTTTGGGAAAAATAAGTTTCCAAAGATGTAATTGAAGTTCTTCTTAGCATGTCCGTTTCACCCCCACCTTCCCTACATTTTCTGTGGAACGTAAAACATTTTTCATTCCATAGAATTCCATCTCAATGCAAATGTTTAACAATTACATATCACCTTATTCCTGCTGATCGCTATATCATATATTCATTCCAGTGAAACCGATAGTACTAGCTGCTTACTAGCGCGAAAAAAAAGTTGGAAAAACATAAACCGTACTCTTCCATGTCGTGTCAAAACGAGAGTTTTGCCAGCAGCAAAATGATTGAGTGACGTGAAGATAACCGCTCGTGCATCATCATCATCAGTGTGTTATATCGGTGGCGTATAATTCCATGAACAAAAATAACAACCATGAAAACGTGTCAAGTTGCTTGTTTGGTTTGGTTATTCGTGCGTGGGCGGGTGGCTATCACTCCTCAGACGGCCCGCTTCGAGTTAGCCATCTAAAGTTACAGAAGACTCAACATTAAATCGTTACCCCGTTTGACTCGGTTGTGTTCTTGTTACCGGGCGACGAATAATAAAAACAAAAGTTACAACCCGTTTCAGAGCCGTGCAAACAAACAAGCGAAATTGGAGCTGAATTAATGTTTTCTATCAAATTAACGCTTCTGGGAACATAGGTGTGCAATGGAAGCGGCGCTTGATAGAGGTATGCCCTACGGTGGCAATCAATCAAAGTCCTCGCTGTGTTCAGGGTATTTCATTCATTGCGGGAATAGTGCGATAAGACAAACTCACCTCATCGGCGGGATCGTAGTACTGCTCGAGGTATGGATGTGCCAGCGCCTCCTCCACCGAGATGCGTTTGTGCGGGTTAAACGTCAGCATCTTGCCAAGTAGATCCAGTGCGTTGGGATCGGCATTGGGGAACAACCGGGACCACGGTACCTTTGGTTTATACTGTAACGACTGCAGGTAACTGCGAGCCTTCTCATTGATTATACACTCCAGATCTTCCTGTGATGGCGACCCGAGCACTCCGAGGATGTGATTCAGCTGATCCAGATAGTGTTTGCCGGGGAAGATTGGCCGGTTGCTGAGCATCTCCGCCAGGATGCAGCCCACAGACCAAATGTCGATGGACTTCGTGTAGCCCTAAAAAAACAGGTGGTGTTATAGAGGTGTTTTTGAAGCATACTGGTTTGAGAGGTATACCTTGGAATTCAGCATAATCTCTGGTGCTCGATACCACCTGGTGGCAACATACTCCGTCAGGAATCCCGTGTGGTCGTGCTCTGGATCAGCTACTCGGGCAAGACCAAAATCACAAATCTGAAAATTTGAACAAGGATAAGTTTAAATGTTGATATAATTTACTATAAAAAGAATGATAGTTTTTTGATAGTAGATTCCACTGGTTATGATTACGGAAACCAATGTACCTACTGCTCAGGGCATGGCTTTGAAAGCCTGAGACGAACCAGCCCAGGAGGCTGAAAGTCTCAAAAATAAAGAATAAAAAAATAAAAGACGGGTGGGTAATGTCGGGGACATAACCGGAGTGACGTAGGACTATACAAAGGGGACAGCTTTTGTTAAATATATATTTTAAATATATTGTTTTATTTTCTTCTCCTATGTGAATACCTACCTATCTACCTGAAAAATGGATTAGTTTACTGTTTACTCTTCATAAATATGTTGATGGTTCTGAAAAGAACCTTTGGTGTTGTGTTTTTGTTATCACTCGATATTCCCATCTTGTTCGGTTAAACCTTCCTGTTTAGCTATTGCGTTTGCCACTCGCCACAGCTTTCACAGTTGGAAAATTTCTTCCCATCCAGCTTGTGACATGTTGTTCAGTAAATTACATTTAATGCGACGTGCCGGAGAAACACTTTGCCACTCACTGAAACTAATTGTTGCCTTGATGAGCGCCGAACCGAAGCTGCTCTGTTCTTGATGCGGGTTTTCTGATTGTCGTGAGCAGCTTTGCAAGCCAACTCGAGCACTCCGACGGCCGAAACTCTATCATCGCTGTTAGGTATACTGGTGCTCCGGCACCAATCCGTTCGGCCTAGTTACCCTTGCGGAGCAATCAGTGAATGCGACCAACAGGGAACTAGAGACCTGCACGGTTCGAGTGAGACTTTGCCTTTCCCTTAACTTGTCCTCCTTTGTTACGCCCACGATGCCGATGCCGTACAACCACACGGGTTTACGGTTTGAAAGAAAATAAGATATTTTTTTGGGGTCCGCGTGTTTTATACTCTAACGGTACACACTCACAGGATAGAGACAAATCGGCAGACTCAGCCAGAGGGGCGAGTCCAACGAGACGAACGAATGAGCGTTAAAAGGGAGCGATGGCAAAAAAAAATACATTCATTACGATTTGTTCGCTCGTTGTATTCACATGCAGGCTAAAAAGGGTCCTTTTCAGGATCACAAAATGATCTTCAATCTAAAGAGTTTATTGCTTTGTTATCACTCGATATCCCCATCTTGTTCGGCTAAACCTTCCTGTTTAGCGATTTGTTGCCACTCGCCACAGCTTTCACAGTTGGAAAATTCCTTCCCATCCAGCTTTGTGACATGTTGTACTATAAATTACATTCAATGCGACGTGCCGACGCGCCACTCAGTGGCGCATTGGAGGCGATTTTAACCTGTAATTGAACATTTGCGATGACAGTGGTACAGTGTTGACTTTCAATGTGGGGTCATAATTTGGATCTCTATGTTTACAAAAATGTCCAACTAAATAAGTCGCATTACATGTCCGTCCAATTAGCTAAATGTCGAACTAATTGTAAATTACTGTACTTTCAATCTGGAAACAATTTAAGAATGGGTGAAAATTGAATAATCAGGAAAGTCCCCAACTTTCAATAAGCTCAGAACAACTGCCAAATTCACATACTCATCATATCCTGGCAAACAAATGAAGAAAAAATCAATTTGTGTTTTATTATTATTTTGCATAATGTTTTAGAAAGCATTGAACTGTATTTCCTAAACTCTTTTTTGGAAGGTTTAATGGCCCTGAAAAGCGCCTTGTTTTATGGAATGGTTCCAATTTAGAAAACTTAGTACTCGTGGTTTTGAAAAAAAACCCTTTCGAACGCCCTTGATGCCGCCTTATTCTGGATTTGCCACCAAAGCAGATTGTATAAAGAACAAACTTTTTTCTTCTGCTACCAGGTGCCGTTTTGCGATTGCGTTTGGCACTCGCTACTCGCTGCAACTGCCTGTTGTCTTGATGTCCACCGAACCGAATGTGTTCTGTTACGAATGCGGGTTTTCTTATCGTCGCGAGCAGCTTTGCCAGCTAACTCGATCACTTCGGCGGCCGAAACTATATAACGACGGCTAGGTGGACTGGTGCACTGGTACTAACGCGCTCGGCCTAGCTACCCTTGCGGGGAACTCCAGATCAACACGGTTCGAGCGGGATTTTGCCTTTCCCTTCACTTTTCCTCCTTTACCATGTCCAGACATGGCTGCTTGGGTTGGTTTGTTGATGTGTTGTGATAGGAACCGATGTGGTGTACGGTTTGAATGAGAATGATCGTTACGGCAGCGGAGCGGGGATTTTTAAGCTGACTGGCTGGCTCGAGAATTACGCATGTGTGAGACTGCGACCAATGTTTCGTTCATTTTTTTCTTTTTCCTTTCCAATCGTGCTTCATTATATTTCGCTGCTGCTCTGGTTGCCCGTTTTGGTCGGTACGGTTTGAGGAGCACAAGATGGACCAATCAAAAATGGGCACATAGTGCATTTTGACAATGGTTGATATTTCACAATTATTCAATTATTTATCTCAAGAAAAATGAAATGTTATTCGTTATGATAGATGCGTAGATATATTTCCTATCAATTGATGCAAAAACCTTTGCGATCTATTGAGAAATGCTCGAGTTATAAGCGTTCCAAATCTTGCATTTTTTCCTACTTGTTCAGTGCCTAGATTTCCATTTCACCCCCTATATCTTCCGGTTAGACGTAGTCCTACGTCAAAAATGGCTTTGAAAGCATGAGTATCGATGTTCAATGTCAAAAGAACATTAACCGGAGAAAACATATATTTGTACAATATCAACGACTACAAAAAGTTTATATCGTACATGAAAGTGCACAAAACAAATTCCGGCGCGCTAAAGGAAGTTGGGGTAACTCCTTCTGAAATTCGAAAAACTTTTATTCCAACCGAACAAAAGAGCCAGCTCAATGCCGAAACTGTCAGTGGTTCGGCCATGGATCGTCGACATGCTTTCGTCAACCTCGTTATGTCAAATGCGGAAAGTCACAATAAACAGTCGACTGTCCACTGACTGCAGAACGAGTGGATAACAAGGCGAAACTACCAGACGAACGGCTCAAGTGTGTAAACTGTGGTCAGCATCACACAGCCAACTTCAAGGACTGTTGCTATGGAATTTCAGATGCAGAACTCAGCTTTTCCAACTCTGTGTGAAAGCAATGGCCGGCCCGTGCAGAACAACTACCGCGAAAGTCGTCGTGGTCCTTCTTACTCCAGTTTCTTCGACCGCGACAATCAGGTATCACTCCAAAACTATGGTAAAAGTTCAGCTCCCAGACATACTTCTGATAGTGACCTATTTTCGGCAGATGAAATAGTCGGCATTGCAAATGACGTATTTGCAAGGTTTAGTTCTTGCAAGTCTATGAATGAGCAAGTCAAATCTATTTTGGATATACAGTCAACTCTCCCTAACTCGAGATCCGAAGGGACCATCGAGTTAGGGAGGTATCGAGATACAGAACATTTCTTCATAATTTTTTTATGTCATAAATTGTCATATATTAAGGTAAGTGCCCCAATTATGGTATGAATTTGAATTTTTGATTCATTTCCCTAAAGCGAAAAAATACCTTTCTCATATAAAAAAATTATTTTTTCCAGAATCTCTCAGGAGGTGATAGACGGTTATATTTTACGAAAAATATCCTTCTACGCATATGTTAGAATTTCAACGATGACAGACTTACAGAACTTATTCTTTGTTTCGGATTCTGTTGGCTCAAACTGACTCTACATTGAAAAGTACGCTACGTGATCCGATTCTGTTGCTTTCATTTGAAAGATGAGAAAATTTAGTACAGGATATAGTAGTGGAACATTTAAATTAGTGGATTAAAATAACATTTTGGAAAATTCAACAGTTTTTTTTCAATTTGTAATTATTAATTTTATCCCAAAACTTCATACTAAACTTGATTGTTTCTATCAATTAATTAAAGCTCTCTTACCCCTCTACAATTTGTTCTTTGGCGCCCAACTTCTATCTCTCTTAATTTCGCTGCAATATCGATATAAACAATTCCTGATGAAAATTCAATCAAAACCTTAAAAAAACGCGATTTTTAACCTACTGTACTTATAAAAGCCACTTAAATTTCACTTTAATGTTGAAAGGTTAATTTTTTTCTTGAAATTATTCGTATTTGAATCATGAAAAATATTTTTTTTTCAAACTGTATACAATCGAGTCCTAAATTTTACATAATCGAATCATACAGGGTGGGCCATTTAAAGTGGAAGCATCTGGCAACCCCATAACTTTTGACAGAGATGTCAGATTAACAAATGTCATACCGCGTTCGAAGCGTCATTTCAGTACAATTTTAACCATGGAACAATACACACCTAAACAACGCGCTGAAATTGTTCAGCTGTACATTCAAAATAACTTCTCAATTGTGTTAACTAAACGTGCGTGGAAAAATAAAAATAAAGTTAAAACATCGCCTGGAGACAACACTATACGTCGATTATATGCCAAATTTATATCGTCTGGTGGTGTTGGTAATGCCAGTCATCTGTCCAGACAAGCCAGTGTTGCGGGAGCGTTATCGGACAATGATAACCGATTTTTTATTGCCATTTGTTCGTGATAATGAATTGGACAATTACTGGTTCCAACAGGACGGCGCTACATGCCATACAGCGGCTGCCACGACCAAATTATTGCGCGAAATGTTCCCCGGAAGATTAATATCGAAAAACGGCGATTATGACTGGCCACCGAGATCACCTGATTTGACGCCTCCTGACTTTTTTTTATGAAGATATTTAAAATCCAAGGTATACACTGGTAAACCAAGGACCCTGGCTGCGCTGAAAGACAATATCCGACAAGAAATTGCTGCCATATCGGCCGAAACATTGGGCAGTGATGGAAAATGCCGAAAAAAGGGCACATTTTGCGGTCAAGGCCAGAGGCGGTCATTTACGAGATATCATAATCAAAAAGTAGTTAGAACAAATCTCCTTGGACCAAAATAAATGAATTTCAAAAAAAATATTTAAAATTCCACTTCTTTACTTTGCTATTGCAAAAACAAATCCTTCCACTTTAAATGGCCCACCCTGTATATAATCGAGTTTGTATATAATCGAGTCCGACCTGTATGAGGAACTAGGTTAACAAAGAAAATATTGATTGAGTATGTTATTCAAACTAAATTGTAACGATCAATCACAAAGAAATGTTCGAATAGTTTCACAGGAACATTTTCAGTTGATTTCAATATTCCGGACATATTCTTCAGGTTTGATTTAACGTTCGAAGATGTAATTTCGACACAATCATCTGAACCTTCCTGAATATTCTCCATCTCAATAGAACTACTATCTAGGCCCAACGTGTTCGACGCGTTTTTCTCAGCTTTATCAACACTTTCCAGTATATCGGTATCTGGCATCAGACCACAGCAAATCACGTTTTGGTCCTTTTTGCACTAATTATTAAAAGCCATTGAGCAATCGAACGGTATTGTACTGTCGACATCAGCAAGCTCACGACGCATTAATTATGCCAGCGGAATATTACCATCATCATTGAAGGAAAATTCGGCTTACTGAAGTAATTTTAAATAGTCTCAGATTTAAGCTTATTGATTTTAGATGGCGAAAGTATTTCAATTGCATCCAATACCGGTATATCTGAAGGGTGCTAGAGTACATTAAAATACAGTAAGAATGCTGAATAACATGAAGGTTGAAAAGGACAAACATCCTCTATTTCTTGCAATCTTCGTTTAACTAATCGAACTAACACACACAGAGACGAGCGAGCGAGCACCTTTGAGAAGAAATAGATATAAGTATGGGTGGAGGCGATCTGGCGTAGTGGTAACATCTATACCTCTCACGCAGAGATCACGAGTTCAATTCTCACTCCCGACATTCTTCCAAAAATGGAAGTAAAAGTAACGAACCAGCCGAAATGTGTTGAAAGTCACTATAATAGAGAAAATAAAAAAGATATAAGTATGATACATTACCATAACACATAATTCCAGAAATAATACCTTTCTATTTCTATTGGAAAATTTCTTGTCAAATTGCATGATCCATCCCTCAAAAAGCATTAGGGCCATCCAGACCTTGGTGTTGCTCTCGTATATTACTTGAAATGACTTCTTCTTATTGAAACATCGTAGGTTTTTACTCTATCCATTGATTAGCAACGGTAGTTTATCGCTCCCGTCCATGTTGGTTGTGCTTTAAAGTTGCGAATTCCCAGTTTCTAGACAAATTCGAAAGCCATATCCCGAAGAATAGGACCTGAGAGAGGTAAATTATTCTCTCTGACTTGATAAGACAAAAATCCATTGACCGCTTCAGCTTTTCGATTCCGATTCCATTTTTACTTTAGTTTGAATAGTGTTGATACCGTACTTTTTGCAATACTGAAATTATTTGCAGCTTCAGACCCCTTCCGTCCATACTTTTCGACCTGCTCGATGATGCTCAAACGTTACGCAATGGTTAGCGTTTTGATTGTTCGCTTGTAAGGTTTCTCGTGGTTTTCCATACTTTAAAAGAAATTGTTTGATGACACGAACACCCCGTCTTCACTTTCAAGAGCAATTGAAATCAGAGGTAATAACGCACAAAACCATGTACGCGAAAATCATACGAGTTAGGAGTTAGGTGAAAATCCATGGTAAAATGGATCAAAACACATCGAGTAAGGGAGGCATCGAGTTAGGGAGGTATTGAGTTATGGAGAGAAGAATACTTGGGCCTGATTCTCGAATACACTTCACGGTGGACGGAATGAAACGTATCCGCGATGATAACGGTACGGTGTCGACATTTGGATACGAGATTACTTATCATTATAATATCAAATTATCTTCAGATGAAGTTTTTTTTTTTTATTAAATCGTTTATTTTTACAGGCTCAGTTACATAAGTTTAAAGGAGCCAAACTCCTATCTGTATTGTTACAAGTATATATAATCATTTTTCAATAATTCTAGTGTTAATGAAGTAGAGAACCGATTACTCGCGGTTTGCTCGAGTTTAGAAGGGTTACATTTTTTTCAGGAAAAGGAAGGGATATAAGGATATGTTGACAATGTTCACACTCACATTCGCACTCACATTCATCATACTCAATTCTTAAGCCTATCTTATATCTAATATGTATTTACATTTCACCTTATTCTATTGTTAGTAAGAAGGGATTTGATTTCTCGCGAAGGAAAAGGAAAAGGAAAATATAAGGATATAAGGACAATCACACACGAAGATCGATAACTTTTAAGAAGACGTATATTTGGGACATGTAATCAAGGTCTAACCGAGCCAACACATCTCTCACCGGCACATTGGGCTGTCTTCCTCTGGCCCGAAGAGAGTTTTCTAAATTCGGTCTGGCAACAAGGTACACCTCGCACGACCAAACAACGTGTTCGATGTCGTGGTAACCTTGGCCACAAGCACAGATATTGCCATCGGCAAGATTAAAACGAAAGAGTAGCGCGTCTAACGAACAGTGATTGGACATGAGTCGAGAGAAGGTGCGAATAAAGTCCCGACTCAAGTCCAGACTTTTGAACCATGGTTTGAGGCTAACCTTAGGGATAATCGAGTGAAGCCACCGACCCAATTCATCTTCGTTCCACTTACGTTGCCAGTTAACGATGGTATTTTTACGGACTAAAGAATAAAATTCATTGAAGGCGATTTGACGCTGATAAATATCGCCTTCAATTGCACCTACCTTTGCCAATGAGTCAGCCCTCTCATTACCCAGAATTGAGCAATGTGAAGAGACCCAGACAAAGGTAATGACATAACAGCGTCTGGTTAAAGCACTCAAAACTTCTCGTATTCTCTCAAGGAAGTACGGCGAGTGCTTTTCCGGCCTCACTGAACGGATAGCTTCGACAGAGCTAAGACTATCCGTTACAATGTAATAGTGTTCAACAGGTCGTGAGGCGACGCTGTCCAGCGCCCAGTGTATTGCTGCCAATTCAGCAATATACACTGAGCAAGGATTCTGGAGACTGTGGGAGGTGCTAAAAAATTCGTTGAACACTCCAAATCCTGTGGACTCATTCATAGAGGACCCATCAGTAAAGTACATATTATCACAATTGATACGCCCATATTTTGCATTGAAGATCGTAGGAACGATCCCCGATCGATGATAATCTGGAATTCCATGGATTTTCTCCTTCATGAACAGATCAAAATGTACAGAGGAATTGATGTAGTCAGGAAAACAAACACGGTTGGGAATATACGAAGAAGGATCAACCTGCATGAAGATGAATTCATGATATGAAGTCATGAATCCAGAATGAAAATTTAGCCCAATCAGCTGCTCAAAATTTCCGATCACCAATGGGTTCATGACCTTACACCGGATGAAGAACCGAAGAGATAATAAATTGAAGCGATCTTTTAGTGGGAGTAGGCCTGCCAAAACCTCGAGACTCATGGTATGCGTTGAGGGCATACATCCCAACGCGATACGGAGACAAAGATACTGAATTCGCTCGAGTTTAATGAGGTGTGTTTTGGCAGCTGATTGAAAACAGAAACTGCCATACTCCATCACTGAGAGAATAGTTGTTCGATACAACATTATAAGATCTTCTGGATGGGCTCCCCACCAGGTGCCGGTAATTGTACGGAGAAAGTTTATTCTTTGTTGGCATTTTTTACTCAGATACCTAATATGGCCCCCCCCCAAGTACATTTGGAGTCGAACCAGACCATAAGATACTTGAATGACATAGCATGAGTGATCGGTTTACCCAAAAGTTGAAGCTTTGGTTTTGCTGGTCTATGCTTCCTAGAAAAAACCACCATCTCTGTTTTCTCTGTGGAGAATTCGATCCCTAGCCCATGCTGCATGAAGTTTTTGTATGATATTATTATATCACTTGAAGAAAACAAAGTTTTCCACTCACATTGAATATCAGTTTGATACGAAGAAGTTAATTTTCATAAATGATTTTTTATTTGAAAAGTGCTCATTCTGCCTGAAAACTCATTATTATCTTCGACACTTCACTAACTCGTAAAACGTAGTTCAATGGCGTGCCGTTTATTTCGTTTCCACCGTGAAGTGTATTCGAGAATCAGGCCCCTTGTAAAATCGGAGGTGCCATGAAACCCATCGAGTTAGGGAAAATATCGAGATACAGAATATCGAGTTAGGAAGAGTTGACTGTAAGAGCATACTGTTGTTTTCCAAATGATGAATAATTATGTGAACTTTCTAAAAATTTCATACTGGAATGCCAATGGCATTTTTCACAAAAGTCACGATTTTTTTCAGATTTTTTATGGAACTGTAGCAGAGCAAATACAACAGGAAATTTGCTCTTCTATGAACTACAGTCAGGTTCGTTCATTATTCAGCATCCTCCCTCTGCAGCTTATATTACCAGTGATCCAAATCGTCGTTGTTCTACGCTAGACTAAGTTCTCGCCAATGGTAGTAACGCAATGTCTATTCTACAGACGTCAACTGATCTGTCCTCGGATCATTTACCTGTCCAATTTCAAATTGATTCTTCTAACGTTCAAACAATCCATCCTCGATCAATCCCCGATTATTCAAGAGCTGATTGGCAAGGTTTAAAGAACTTCTTGGATGCTAATATCAACCTACAACTCGATTTAAGTAGCATTACTGATACTTTCCAAGTCGAAAATATGATTGAATATTTTACTACCTTACTTGAACAAGGTCATGAACGGTATATTCCCCGCGTAGTTCCAAGTAGTATAAATTAATCATTCCTGACGAAATTCTATTTTTGATCACTCTTCGAAACACACGACGACGACAGTGGCAACGTAACCGAAGGGATACGTACCTCAAAGCACAATATGATCACACAAATGGCTTGGTTAAACAGAGATTTCTTCCTACATCCAGAAGCTAAAGAGCAGTATATGCCCCGGAATGGACAATATCAATAACAGATGCTTAAAGAGGCTATCTAAAAAGGCACTAATTTATTTAACTTTTATTTATAATTCGTGTTTAAGTCTGAATTATTTTTCCTTATCATGGAGACATGCCAAGGTGATAGCGATTCCGGAACCAACCAAAGATTACTCTCTTTCGAAAAATTACCGTCCAATCAGCTTGTTGAGCCTTGAGGTGAAATATTTGAAAAAAATTTGCTTGGTCGGCTTAACAAACACATTTCTAACAATGAAATTATTCCAGACTCTCAGTTTGGATTCAAATCTGAACACTCTACTGTTCATCAGCTAGATCAGCTGGATTAGTACGAGGGTCGTTCAAAAAATAAGTTTCAGTGTTTCAGAAATCACGGAAAAGTAAAGTTAGGACAGAAAACAAGGTGATTTTCGTAATCTACGTTTTATTTTCTATTTTTCTACATAATCGCCGTAACGTTCGAGGCATTTTTCATAGCCTGGCACGAGTTTTTCTGTTCAGAGCGCGAAGTGCGTAGCGTCTAACTTTTTGAAGTACTATGTAACTGCGTCACGAATTTCTTCAGTGTTATCGAATCGTTGACCGCCAAACGCCTGTTTCATCACCGTACTGTTGTGAAGTTTTGGACAGATTATGAAACGCGATTTATAACAAAAGGCCAGGTCTATTGACGAAAGGAGTTTTCCTCATCCACGATAATGCGCGGCCTCATTCTGCTCGCGTAACTCAAGAGCAATTGAAAAAAATCAAATGAACTGTGTTCGAGTATCCTCCTTACTCACCAGACCTCGCCCCTAGCGACTATCACTTACTCCCGGTGAAGGAACAGGCGTTCGGTGGTCAACGATTCGACAACACTGGAGAAATTCGTGACGCAGTTACATCGTACTTCAAAAAGTTGGACGCTGCGCACTTCGCGCTCGGAATAGAACAACTCGTGCCACGCTATGAAAAATGCCTCGAACGTTACGGCGATTATGTAGAAAAATAGAAAATAAAACGTAAATTACTGAATGTGCATCTTACTACGGTGTATGAAGAAAATTATCAAAAAAAAAAAATTCATAAAAAATTTTAGTACTTAAAAAATATTGATATTTTGAAAAAAAAATTAGGATTTAGGGATTCAGTACTACTCTTATGCATATTGTGTTTCTACGGCTTTTCTAGATATGTGTGATTTTCTACAGATTTTTTACAGTTTTTTTTATATTTCCAAAGAGTCTGGCTGGGTAAGGGAGTAAAAAGTATGGAAAATATTGTATAGGATACTAAATAGAACATTTTGGCAGTAGTACCATGTATTTGAGTCCTTATATGGTACCCCATAGGATCTATGGTGAAAAATACACCTTTTCGTTTTTTTCACGCCATTCTCAATATATTTGGGACAAAAATATGAAATAAAAATACTGAAAGTACATCTTACTTAGGTGTATCGATCAATATTTTCAAACAATTTTCCATTAGAAAATCAAACAATAAAACGAATTTCAAACTAATTTTTATTTTCATTTTAAATTAAATTTAATTTTTTTATTTGATATTCAGTACTACTCTAATTTGTATTCAAATTTCTTCTTACGTCTATTTTTGGTAATTGTGATTTTTTTCAGAATTTTTAGAGTGTTTTTCGCGGTACAAAAAAAAATATATATTTTCAGGCAATTCGAAATATTAAAAAAATTATTAAAAAAATATTACTCTGAGACCCAATTCTACTCTAATTTTTATTTAAATGCGTTCGTATGTGTTGTTTTATCCACATGTAGCGTAATTTTTTCTAGAATTTTTAAGAGGATTGCGCGAAAAAAAAGGTTTTTTTTGGCCTTTGGACATTTTTAATTTATTTTGAGCTAGCTGACCAAGCAAACTTCGTCCCGCCAAAAATTAGTATTTGTTATCAATACCTTCGAACATTCACGTTTTCTTACTATGAGCAAGTTCATGGGTCCAATCGCAGAACTGTTTATTGACTAATCGACCCCGTTTAATTTTGTATGGCAGCTCCCCCTTTGAGAGGGGGATGGAGTGTCTAACCACCGTAAAAACATTCATTGCACCCTAAAACCTCCGCATGCCAAATTTGGTTTCATTTGCTTGAATAATTCTCGAGTAATGCAGAAATTTGTGTTTCATTTGTATGGAAGCCTCCCCCCCTAAGAGAGGCGGAGGAGTATCTAACCACCATAGAATCATTTAATGCACCCTAAAACCACCACATTCAAAATTTGGTTCCATTTGCTTGATTCATTCTCGAGTAATGCAAAAAAATTGTGTTTCATTCGTATGGCTACTCCCCCTTAGCGAAGGGAGGGTGGAGTGACAAATCACCGTAAAAACATTGATTGCACCCTAAAGCCTCCACATGCAAAAAAAATTTAGTACTTAAAAAATATTGATATTTAAAAAAAAAATGGGATTTAGGAATTCAGTACTACTCTTATTCATAGTCAAATGTGTTTCTACGGCTATTCTAGATATGTGTGATTTTCTTCAGATTTTTTCCATTGTTGCGCGGTACAAAATTTTTTTTTTTTTTGTATATTTCAAAATAAGGAAGGCTGGGTAAGGAGGCGATCTGGCGTAGTGGTAACATCCATGCCTCTCACGCTGAAGGTCACGAGTTCAATTCTCACTCCCGACATTCTTCCAAAAATGGAAGTAAAAGTGACGAACCAGCCAAATGAGTTGAAAATCACTATAATACAGATAAAAAAAAAAAAAGGCTGGGTAAGGGAGACTTGATTAGTTCTCGAGTAATGCAGAAATTTGTGTATCATATGTATGGGGTTGTCAAACTATCACGAAAACCTTCCCTGACCCCAAAAACCCCTACATACCAATTTTCATGTTGATCGGTTCAGTAGTTTTCGAGTCCATAAGAATCAGACAGACAGACAGACAGACAGAAATCCATTTATATATATATATATATATATATATATATATATATATATATATATATATATATTATATATTTATATATATATATTTATATATTTATATATATATATATATGTATATATTTATATATATATATATATATATATATATATATATATATATATATATATATATATATATATATATATATATATATATATATATATATATATATATATATATATATATATATATATATATATATATATATATATATATTTTAGATTTTTTGATTACAAAACATTTTATTTTGAAGATATTTATCGATACACTTTAGTAAGATGTTAAGATGTACTTTCAGTATTTTTTCATATTTTTGTCTCAAAGCTGTTGAAAATCGCGCGAAAAAAAACTAAAAGGTGCATTTTTCACCATAGATCCTATGGTGTACCAAATAAGGACTCAAATATATGGTACTATTGCAAAAATGTTTTATTTAGTACCCTATACAACATTTTCCATACTGCTGGTGATTTGGTTTAGGGGACTTTTTACTCCCTTACCCAGCCAGACTCTTTTGAAATATAAAACAAATATTTGTTTGTACCGCGCAACACTGAAAAATAACACACATATCTAGGAAAGCCGTAGGAACACATTTAAATTTGAATTAGAGTAGTACTGAATCTCTAAATCACAAAAAAAATAAAATTTCAATATTGTTTTAGTACCTAAATTTTTGATAAAATTTTTATTCGATAATTTTTCATGATACACTGTAGTAAGATGCACATTCAGTATTTTTTTCAAAAATTTTTATCTCGAAGCTCTTGAGGATGACGTGAAATGAACGAAAAAGTACGTTTTTCACTATAGATCCTATGTTAATCCACATAGGGGCTCAAATAAACCGTCAAAATTTCTTATTTAATGTGATTGATCTTCTTGCCATACAGCTGGTGATTTGGTTTGGGGCACTTTCTACTCCCTCACCTGGCCAGGCCCTTTATGTTTGGGATGATCTAAACATAGTAAAATAAGCTGTCGAAGACAAGTAAACTGACAAATTAGAAGAGGGTTAATGAATTGACCCAAAAAAAAAATAAAACAGAAAAAAAGGAAACCTCAAATACGATGAACCTTTACCGGAAATTAAGATACAAATTTAGGGACCGATTGTCGGGAGGCTTCCCTCCCCCGAAAAGCTTACCTTCAAATCACACGTCGTGTTCAGCAGCAGATTGCTCGGCTTCAGATCCCGGTGCAGGACGTTCGCCGAGTGGATGTACTTGAGTCCACGCAGTATTTGGTACAGGAAATAGCAGATATGGTCGTTACTTAGTCTCTGGAAGGACGGAAATGGAAAAAAAAGTTGGCAAAATTCAATTAATAACGTCATTAACGCGCGCCGCTGTTCGTTTTATTCGTTCATATTCCGTAGACAGATAAATAAGTGAAGTACGGGGGAACTTAATGTAGCAGTAGGTCGGTCGGCCCGGATTTGTTGGCTATCACAGTAATTATTTTCAATTATTCCCTCAGCGTGGAGCCGGCATGGACACTACAACCAAGATACAACGGCGCAAGCTGACCGATGATGAATCTATACAGCTACTTCCTTCAACTTTTGGAGGAAATTATGTGATCATTTTAATAAATGAAATTTATCGGTTGGCAGCAAGCAAAGGAGCGAGGGAAGAATTTAATTATGAGCCATCCCAACTGCGAAATGACAACAAGCTTTTTACTGCCCCCGTCTGAAGGGGGATTGGGACGCCGTGTGCGCCGCTGGGATCGATGTTTTAACTAACGTAAATTAAATTAGACATTGCGTCAATTCAGTTTACTCGAGTCAAAGTCAAACGAACAGGGAACATTATGGGAGGCGAAGGATATTCACCCTGCCCTATCGAGAAATGGTGCTTGGAGTCAACAGAAAAATAGAAGATGCTGTCGCTGATTAGTGGAATGTAAATTTGATTGAAGCACGTTTAAAAATAGAATCTGATAGAGAGCGCTTTAAAAAGGTTCTCTTAGATTAGAGTCTATTCAAATCGAAGTTTAATGTGAATAAATTATAATAGAGACTGGGCAAGAAAAAATCCATTATCTTACAAAGTATCCATTCTACAATTTGTTGAAATAGTAAATTTTGAAATAGAGACACTTCACTAATGCACTAAAAGCTTCTTTCGCTGTTTCTTGTCTAGTCCGTTCATTTGTTATTTAGGAGGCTTTAGAATTGGAAGTAAACAAAAAAACGGTACATTTAATTATCGATACATATTTTTTCTTTGATGGAAGCGAAAATGCAAGCCAGGCGAATGAAAATGTGAATGGTGTTTATGGTCCCGATATTGTAACAACCAATTATGAGCAATTTTGGCTTCGTCAAATCAATTCAGGTATTTTTTTATCTAAAAGATGCCGATATAAGTCGATACACGTCATCAAATATGTCGATCAAATCACAGAAATGATCAAAGATCAACAAAGCGGGATTCAAAATGAAGTTTGAGTGCCACCCCAATAAACACAAAAAACAGCCTTCACCAAACGAAATTAAATCGATCCATTTTTCAAACGAATGATGACGTTGAGCAGTTTTGGAAGAGTCATGGCTGAATATGCAATTTAACACTTAGACGGCCATGAGTGCCGTACTGCACTCAAAAATTATTCCACTGGGCCATGAGTGCAGCACTGCACACGCGAAATTTTCCAAAGTGTCAAACGTGTGCGCTACAATACATGTTTTACGTTAAAACTAATGTGTTTTTCGTTTTCCACTGGTCTTAACACATAGAAGGACACTTCGATATCATAGTTTGACATCACTACTTGTATTATCCTACCAATTACAATTTATCACTGCCCGAAATACTCCGAAAAGTTTTTATGTCTGGATTGATTTAATAGAAGACATTTTACGCGTTTGAAAATAATGGTATAGAAACTGTTATTCCGAAAAAAAAGATAAAGATTTTTATCGATATTTTACTCGTTTACCTTGAGTTGGGGCCGCGTGTGCAGTACTGCACACGGGTAGTTTTTACCCTTATATGGCAGATGGGGATCAAATTTTATGGCCTTCTCTAGTATAATAATCAACTGTTGGAACTTTTCGGCCATGGCCGTCAAACAGAAAATTAATGCTGATATTAAGGAAGTCTTATTTTGAATTTCCTTGAAAGCTCATGACACATTTTTTCCGGTTATCGACCCACCGCTGTGTTTTTCACTTCCCGTATAAAATTTTTCCTGTAAACAACATTTTTGCCAATCTCACAACTCTTTTGGGTAATCAAAAATTCGGCACTTTACCGTCATACATTATTTACTTTTAGTCAGAACCAGCCTGAACAAAAAAAAAAGGCCGAAGCGGTTGTTTACCCGTGAGAGCCATCTGATAAATTGTATTTCCAAGAACGACATTTTATTCATTATCCAAGGGAAAGCTTCCAAATTGACACAAATTGTTGGATTCCACCATTTAATTACCGTTAAGAGGTTCTCTCTTGCAGCTTGCGGACATGTACAGTTCCAAGGAAAAACCGCAATGAAATAGCTAAAATGTTCCTGAAATCATGGCGCTGGGGAAGATGTATCTACACGCTTGATGGATAAATCATTTGCCGGTCGGTTAAAAATGCTGTCAACATTTATTTCCAGTAAATAAAACGGCACGGCCTCCCCTCAAAGGAACGCGCGTAGTTGAATGAAAAGCGAATGGGTAGAGATTTCAGAGCAAAAGTGAAATTGGGATAAGCTCCTTTCTATAAGTCAGAAAAGGGAGCGGATTCGAAACCCTAATTAGACGGCTTCATTTAAACTGTTGCTTTGATCAACAGGTAATATATTTCCTCTTGCCGAGAGGATTCAGTTGTGGCGTTTCGAAACGTGACGTCACTCGTGAGATTTAATAGACCAAAATTCGCAAATTAAAAATTTAAAGACTGAAGAAAAACTGAAAAATTCATTAAATAAATTAAAAAATTGACAAAAAAAAATTAAAATAAAAACACAAACTCAAAAATTTAAAAATGTAAAAAGCAAATTGAATAAAAATTTGAAAACTTGTTTACATTAAAAAAAAAATAAAACCTGAAATATAAAAAAATTAAATCATTGTAAAATCGTTAAATTGAAAAACAAAAAAAAAATAATTGAGAATTGCCCAATTTTTCTTCGAAAAAAGATTAGTATAATTCAAAGATTCACAAATTTCAAAACTCCAAAATTCAAAAGTTCCAAAAATCAAAAATATTTCTAGAAAATCAAAAATTTAAAGACTGAAAAATTAAAATTCAAAAATTTATAAAATTAAAAACTCAGTGCAGGTAAATCTGTTTTTATTCGAGGGACAGAGACCGCACGAAAAATCGTATCAAATTCCACCAGTATCTTTAAAAACCAGTAACCCGCTACATAATTAGAAAAAAAACCCTTCTAATGTAGAGGATACGTCTTCTTCTTCTTGAATGGCGTTAACGTTCCCTGTGGAACTTTTGCCGTCTCAACGTATTCATTAACTAGCGTCGTTCATTAATACTTGGTTGAGATTTCTATGCCGAATAACACGCCTTGAATGTACTCTAAAGTGGCAAGCTCTAGAATACGCGTGACCACAGTGCAAGCCGGAAGAATTTTCTTTGACGAAAAATAGAGGATACGTACCGCATAAAAATTCAGGCTTTCAGATTCTCAGATCTTCAAATTTTCAGATTTTCAGATACACAGCTTTTGAGATTTCCATATTTTCAGGTTGTCTGATTGTCTGCCAGGTTTTTAGATTATCAAGTTTTTAAATTTTTAATTTTTTTCTATTTTCAAATTTTCATATTTTCATTTTTCTATATTTGCAGTTTTTCAGATATTTAGATTGACATTTTTAAATTTCTAAATTTTTACATTTTCAAATTTTCATATCTTCATTTTTCAGATTTTCAGATTGTCGAATTTTTTAATTTTCAAAATCTAGGATTTGCATATTTGTCAGTTTACCGTAGATCAATAAGGCGGAGAGAAAAATCGGAAAATTTTCGGAAAACTCTGAAGAAAGGTCGGAAAATTCGGAAAATTGAATTCCCATATGTTCTACAATTACATCATGATAAGTGTTGTTAGTTCATTTGATGTTTGCGCTAACGAATTCAATCTTTGTTCGAAAGTGGAAATGGATTTTCAGGCGAAATAAATAATGCACTCCTATATCTTCTATCTATACAGCCATGCCAAACCGATATAGTTGTTCTCAGATTTTCGTGGTAATTTTGTTCTTTGTTACGAAACATTAGACTCGTATTTTTTATTTTTTTTATTATGGTGCCCGTTTTCATTTTAGGGTGATCCGAAAAATTATTTTTCAAAATTTTAACCATGACATAATATTGATCTACGGGAAGAGACGAATACAACAAAATATAGACAGCTCAAATCGGACCATTCCTTCCTCCGGTTTTGCGCTTACCAAAACATTTGGCCATTTTTATTTATACAGGATATAACGTACCCTCGATATAACGTCACTCGATATAACGTACATTTTACCTCGATATAACGTACACATGATCGAAGTCCAAAAAAAAATTTTTTTTATTTTTTTTTCTGAAAGAACAATAAATTATCTGTATTTTGATACTAAAGCTTGTGTTGTAACATTAATCAATCCCGAAATACTACTGTTTTGTGATTCCGGATTCTAAATGAATCAAACTTCAATCAACTGGACGAAGGGAAACATCATGAGAAAAGTTGGCTTTGTCTTCTTATTGATTTTATTCATCAACCTTACTCAAACAGCAACACAAAAAAGTGATATAAGCTACCTTTCAGAGTTCATTATTATGCCTCGATATAACGTACATTTCGATACAACGTACAATTTTGAAATCAAAATGTACGTTATATCGAAGTTACCCTGTATATGTAAATGACGAGTTTCGATAGAAATGAATGAAAAATAATATTAACACAAATTGTACAAACAATGGCGAGTTCTGCGATGAAAACTGATAAAATAAAAAAAAATAAATGAGAAACTGAATGCAAAATTGGAAAATTCCAAAATTCAAAAAAAAATTAAAATTCAATAAGTTAAAAACTTAAATATTGAAAAAAACAAAAAATTTACAAATTATAAAAAATAGAAAAATTGTAAAAAAAATAAAAAACATTAAAAATTCAAAAATTTTATATTCAATGATTAAAATTTTAAATTTTAAATTCAAAGACTCGAACAAAAAAAGAAAAACTTAAACAAATAAAAATTGATCAAAAATTTGTTAGTGAATAATAATTGAATAATAAGAAAAGAAAATTTAAAAATTTAAAAACTGGAAAATCAAAAATAAACTCCAAACTCCAAAATTTGAGATTCAATTCAAAGTTCGAAAATTCAAAAAATTGAAAAAAATAAAAAGTTTCAAATAAAAAATTAAAAATTGAAAAAAATGAAAAATCATGAAATTGAAAAATTCATAAAATTAAAAACTAAAAATTGAAAAACTGAGAAATAAATAAGCTTATAAATTGATGAATTGACATTTTTTTTAATTGATGAATTGATAAATTGATAAATTGATAAATTGATAAATTGATAAATCGATAAATGAATAAATGAATAGATTGATAAATCAAAAAATTGATAAATTGATAAATTGATAAAATGATAAATTGATAAATTGATAAATTGATAAATTGATAAATTGATAAATTGATAAATTGACAAATTGATACATTGATAAATTGATAAATTGATAAATTGATAAATTGATAAATTGATAAATTAATAAAAATTGGAAAAATCATCAAATAAAATTTTAAAAAAAATTATTGAGAAATTTGAAAATGAGGAAATTTAAAAATAGATAAATTGAAAAAAAAGTTCAAAATCCAAGAAATTGAAAATTGATTTTTTCATGTTTCATACTTATTTTCATACTTCGAGATTTCCACATTTTTAAACATAACGTTTAAATTGTTTTCAAATCTATTGGTTTTCAAATTTTCTCATTTTCAAGTTCTAATCTTCTTTAAATTCTGAAATATAGGACGAAATCTATTATATAGCCTCCAATTTATTTTCACTGTTTATAATCAAATCCTGTATATAATAGAGTTTAATTGATAAATTGATAAATTGAAAAATAAAAAAAAAAATGGAAAAATCAACAAAAAATTAAAATTTGCAAAACAATAATGAATTAAAAAAATGTAATTGAGAAATATGAAAATTAAGAAATTGAAAAATAGATAAATTGAAAAAAAATTAAAAAGTTAAAAATCCAAGAAATTTAGAATTGAATTTTTTTTTCATGTTTTCTTATTTTTACACTTTGAGATTTCTACGATTTTAAACATAACGTTTGAATTGTTTTCAGATCTACTGGTTTGCAAATTTTCAAATTTTCAAATTCTTATCTTCTTCAAATTCTGAAATATAGGACGAAACCTATTATATAGCCTCCAATATATTTCACTGTTTGTAATAGAATCCTGTATATAATAGAGTTAGAAAAAATTATTATTGTTTTATATACATGAGGGGCTTAGAATGGAAGGGGTGTAAGTGATTTGATCGATTTCTCTACATCGACTCTCTCTTCTGGTCATAACTTAGCTGCAAATACATTCCCAGTTGTATTTGACAATGTGGAAGATAGGTCAGAACCTCATCTATCGGATTCTATAGCGAACTTAAATTGGAATTTTTTTGCAGTTAAGTTATTAACTAAAGAAAAAGTTGATGAAGAGAAATCGATCAAGTCACTTACACCCCTTGCATTCTAAGGCCCTCACATATATTTTTTGTTTTTTTAATATAAAAGAAGAATTTAATCTTTTATTCATCCTCCTAAAGTTTAAATTTTTCAAATCTCCAAATTATCAAATTTTTAGATTTTGAAATTTGAAAAGATTTTCAAACTTTCAGATCTTATCTTCTTATCTTCTTATCTTCTTATTATTTTCATATTCCCTTATTTTATTGTTTTAACATAACGAAAAAATATCTACGTTATACGTAATATCTTGCTGCAATTCCCCACAATCTATCTCTTATGTTTAACGACTTCACATCTAAACAACATGGACTTAATTATTTTTCAGGGTTCGGAGTAATGAAAGACAGCTATGGTCTGAACGATTCATTCATTCATAAATAGACAACTCTACAGTGAGCTGTTGAATAGTGCTGCGAATCACAAATGAGAAGCGCTCGTGATTTCAAAAGCTTCCAGAACCGAGAAGCTGAAGTACATAAGAGTATTTTCTCGAAATTCAAGTGCTGCCAATATCGTAGAATAAACACCTCTGCGGTAAAAGGTGAAACTGTATTTAAATGGGGCCTTGAATGAATCCCCAGTATTACCGTAAACAGAACTGCAACTGCAAATGAACAAACGGAACCATCAGTGGAGGGGATGAGAAAATTGAAGTTTTCATATTCATACTGCGACAGAAGAGTAGCGAAATAGCTTTATGGGTATCCCGGTTTTGGGTTTAAAGTTTTCCGAAGAGAATGTCATGATTTATTCATCAACAACAAAAACAACAGCAAAAATGTTTTCAGAGGGAGGTGCATTAGTGTTTCATGAGGAGTTTTTTTTTTGCTCTTTATCCAGTCATAAATTTTGCTCCGATTTCTGGAATGAGGACGAAAAAGTATTTCTCGGTTTGAAGCATTGTGGAGAATTAGGTTGTGGAGATGCGGCTTCCGGGAATGAAAACTCGTTCCACGGTGGAGATTAGAGTTCTTCTTCATTATCCCGGCGGGATTGAAAAAAACGGATACATCATCATCAGCCGCAGGTATTTGGTGGAATAACAATGACCTGAAGCGTGTCGTTCCTTTTTTTTTTGCTCTTCTGTGCAGACTCTTTTACTCACCTGTGTTTTCAGCAGTTTGTATAGATCAGTCTCCATTAAGCACTGAACGATATATACATCTTTCATCTGTTCTATACTAGGCACCCGTAGAATATCTCTTATGTCTATAATCTGGAATGGAGAAGAGGAAAAATAGAAAAAATATAATTAAAGAAATAGAGTGAGAGGAAATCTTATTTTGTTTGTAAAGTTTACACTGAATTATGATGAGAAGACCGGGGGTAAGACGAACTGGTTATAAAAAATTCGATTTTATCACCGGAAACATGTTTTCCAAGACCTCAATACAGTTTTTTGTGGTAATCTTATCATCTTTTTCGTGCATTTCCGAGAACTATCTAATTGATACGCCAAAAGTTGAAAGATTGGACCATTTTTATCTACGCGAAATATTTTGGAAGTGTAATCATCTGTTTGATTGTGGTTCATCTCAATCTAAATGAGCAAACCATTATCGATTCGAACAACAACTCCTGCGGCACATGCCAAGCCATCTCAAAGCTGATGAGCTCATTAGTAGTCAGTTTCAATTTCTCGGGCAACTAAAAAGGTGTGCCCTTTCCATAGATTCAGGTTCCAGGGACTACCGAGAAAAAGGACTCCATTTCACTTCAATCATTAGCTCCAGGGCGAAAGCGCAGCTTGTTCCTTTTCCCCCCACGTGCCACCATCACGCTTTTTGTCCCGATGAGATGGAAGATTTTACAAATTGAAATTCTTGGCTTTCAATTAAAAGCTCGTTTTCGCCAAGCCTCCGCTGTTGCTGCTGCTGTTGATGCGCAGACAACTATGATTGTTCCAACGGTTGATGAGATCCATAGGGAGCGATTCGTTACAGATTGGTAACAACACACGTCCTGTTTCCTCACTTCCTCACCCACTCCTACCAAATATTGAACATTGCAAAGTGTAAGCTACCCAAGAAAGCCTGGAAGTGTGTAGCAGCGCCGGATAAAATTGGCGAGATGCTTTTCCCAAGATGAACTGAACTCGTGTGTTCATATGATGAAAATTGGATGTTGCCCTCATTCTTCCTTATTTCCTCTTTCCACGCTCATCCCCCCCACCCACACTTGCGAGCAAGTAAAATTTCTAATTCATACTTCGCTCGAGTGACTTGGGAGCCGCCTGTGGCTGGAATACTCGCTTTTCCTGAGAGTGAAGACATTTGCCATTTCATTGTCAGGCACGACGGTATCAAATTGGGTGGCGAAATGCGGTATCCTGAAGCTTTTGCAAAGTGGTATCAAATAATATACGGATGTTGTCATTCTGTTCTGGGTTTCTGAATTTCCATTTTTTCGGGTGCTTCTATTTGTGGATCATTGCTGATTGCAGAAATGAATTCAACTTCCCTTACCCGATCGACTCAGTTCAATACAGAATAATTCTAAGATTTCGAAACATTTCAATTTTTTTTCCGTTCAATTCCAAAACAAATGTCAGAAGGTTCGTTCTTTGTCATAAGCTCACAATTTACGCCCCGACAACAGATGATTAAGCCATAAATGTCTACACGCAGATAAACACTCTTCAAAAGTGTATGAGTTTTGCATGTTAATTTTATGTACAGCCATATAATCCATCATGCTCTCCGGGTGCTTCAAACAGGGTGGTGATGGCAGCAGCTGGAGCAAAACCGGGAAATGATCTCGACATCCATTAGTCTAATTGGAAATCAGCTATTCACGATGGATAAGCGCTAACGAGAATGATTCGCTATTCTACAAGTGCTGATTAGAACGAATTGTTGATTAAGTGTTTATTTGAGTAATTTTTCACGTGATGATTTAAGTTTTCCCTCATTTTGTAATGAGGCTGTACAGAAAACGAACGAGTTACCGAGACTCTGATGAAGTTGGGGGGAAGGAAACGTCAAACAAGTCGTTGACAGCTGTGGTAGCAGTATGTTATAGCGATGAAATAGTTTTCCCCTTTTTTTGGTTTCATTATTAAACATGGTTTTTTTTCATTATTGAATCCTTTTTGCGCCGTTTTCAGAACTGAGTAAGGACGGATCGCAAATACGAAGTGAAGTGAAATGAGCAAAGAATCGCGCGTTCATCCAAGTTTTTCTGCGTCAATAAGACTGCAAAAAAGAAGAGAAAATGAGCATTTCCATTGCACATAACCCCAATTCGTTTTCCACAATCTGCAGCAAATGAAGATCGTCTATTTTCCTTGGCAAAAAAAACCAAACAAATTGAATGTTTCAATTCGTGTCCAGAAAAAGAACCGAGTTCCTCCTCTATGTACATTTGACCACGTCTTTCACCAATAAGTGTCCACCGCTGAGTGATTGACGAAGAAGAATCGAATCGGACGGTTTCTCGCATCGAAGCACAGAACATCCACCACCACAAATGGATGATCCAATCTATCAGAAGAAGAAAAGCACATGGAACGGGAGGCAGGTTCGCATTTGGAGTTTAAATAATGTTCATCTCCTGCTGCCGTTCATGCTGAACTGCAAATGTTCTGTTTACATTGGAATAGTTCGTGGAAATGAGAAAAGTTGAATTTATGAATTGAGTTGTCATCTGTTTTGAAGCTTACATAGCGACGAACAAATAAATATCGAAGCCGACAACTTTGGGTGTGGACGACACAAGTTCATTTGTGGCTGTATAGGCGGTGTTTGTTGAAGAAAATCAATGTCAATGAAATAAATTCTCGCGAACCACATTTGCTGATACTGTAATCGATTTTTTTTTTTGTTTCAGCAAAATATAAAGAAAAAAATAACAAAATTCCAACTCGTCATAACATATGACTTCGAAACGAGATCCTTATCTTGGCAATGAAACGCGTTTTGTTCAAAGGATACACATACCTGACCCACGCCCACATGGAATAGTGGACAGTATGAACCGTTGGGGGGGGTCCGGGTTAGATCGATTTTTTTCCACATCAAAAAGGTAGACAATTGAATGCTCCTTGTTCATCAAGCCCACAAAACACACACGATTCCACCCCATTTTTTGTTGCACTGAATTGCAACCTCCGCATGGTAGTTGTCGACATAATTATGAGCGACAAGTTCCTATGTGGATTCTTCCGACACTTCTGGTGATTTTGATGTTCATCATAGAAACTCTATTTCTAATCTGATATCTAATCCTATAAAAAAAACATCGAAATGCTCTGAAATATTTCAAAAAAATTGGAAGGCATATTTTTCCGTTGTTAACATACTATTTTCAAATGTAACATATGACGAATTTCATGCCAACTCGTCTTAGGAATTGGCAGCACCATCTCAGATAGCAGTGAAACGTTGTGGGTGTAAACAAATGGGTCATTCAAGCAACTTTGCATACTTGAAATATTCGAAAAAAAAAATTCGCTTTTTCCAAAAAGTAGTATAATTCTACTTTTTGGAAAAAGCCAATTTTTTTTTCTTAATTTTTTACAAAAATTATAACTTAAAAACTATGATACCTACAAAATACTTGTGAAAGGATTGAATGTAGGAAATAATTTGAATTTTTGCAAAAAAAATACCAAAAATTTTTTGGAAAAAAATTTCGCTGACAGAAAAGTGATTTAAAAAATTCAAATTCATTTTTCTCAAAAACGTATTTTTTTTTCAAATTCCCAAAAATATATAAATGAATAGCTCTTACAATTTCCAACAAGTCATCCATACATCGGAAGATTTGCACTTTTACAGGGAAAAAGTTTTTCGAACAACAACTTTTTCATATTTTCTTTGGAAAAATACAACTCATTCTAATTTTGTTTAAAGTCAAGATAGCGGTATAATGTATTCGACAGAGTTTTAGATCTTGTAAAAATATAAACTTTTGTCGAAGACATCAACTTTCTATCTGTTGTAGTTTTTGGAATATAAGTCATTTTTGTATGAAGACTCCTGAAAAAAATAATGTTTTGCTCGTAACATTTTTGTGTGTAAATTCTCACGTTTGACATGTTCTTGACATGTTTCTAAATAGAAAAAAAGTTAGCAGAGCCTTTAAAATGCGATAATTTATACATAAAAATGTAAAGTATTGAACATTAATAGTATTATTTCAAAGAAAAAGATGAAAAGGTTGTTGTTCGAAAAACTTATTCCATGTAAATGTGCCCATCGTCCGATGTATGGAAAACTTGTTGGAAATTTTAAGAATTATTTATTCCATTCTATTCTAAGTTCCATTCTTTGACTAAAATTTTGTAGGTCTGATAGATTTTTTTGTAGGTTAAATTTTGAGTTTTTTCAACTTTTTTTTCGAATACATCGAACGATGGATACATTTACATGGAAAAAGTTTTTCGAACAACAACTTTTTCATGTTTTTTTTTTTGAAAAAGTGCTATTAATGTTCTATCCGTTACATTTTTATGTATAAATTATCGCAATTTGCATGATTTGCTAACTTTTCTCTATTTAGAAACATGTCAAGAACATGTCAAACGTGAGAATTTACACACAAAAATGTTATGAGCAAAACATTATTTTTTTCAGGAGTCTTCATACAAAAATGACTTATATTCCAAAAACTATAACAGATACAATGTCGATGTCTTCGAGAAAAGTTCATATTTTAAAAAGACCTTAAACTTAAACATATTTTAAAAAGACCTTAAACTTAAACGACAAAAGTTCATATTTTAAAAAGACCTTAAAAGAAAACATGAAAAAGTTGTTGTTCGAAAAACTTTTTCCCTGTAAAAATGCGCATCTTCTGATGTATGGACGACTTGTTGGAAATTTTAAGGGCTATTCAAAAATATATTTTTGGGAATTTTTAAAAAATACGTTTTTGAGAAAAAAGAATTTTAATTTTTTAAAAAACTTTTTTGTCAGCGAAATTTGTTTACAAAAAAATTGACACTTCATGAAGGCAACAACAATGGCTATATTTGCAAAAATCAAGTATCGTGTTACATGTTATTTAGTATTGCCTCAATAGATGGAATCAATAGATCTCTCTAGTAATCGTATATTAGCCATTCCATGCTGAACCGAGAGTGTTTCTCAGATTTTCGTGAAAAATGGTAGTTTGGTTCTCACCGCAAAATATTAGACTCTTATTTTTTTTATTTTTCTATTAGGGGGCCCATTTCCGTTTTAAGGTGGACCGACAAATCGATTTTTTAGACTACCCTAAAATGAAAATGGTCACCCTAATAAAAAAAATGTTTTGCGATAAATGTTGCCAATGCCAATCAGCTGATCCGAAAAATCATTTTTCATCTAAAAAAAACAGACTAGACTAGACTAATTGGTTTTAATTTGATATGTCGATCATCTCAATCGGTTCAGTAGTTCAAAAGATATGAATTTTTGAAAAAAGTCATTTTTGAAAAAAGGAAAGTCGATTTTTCGGACCACCCTAAAATGGAGTTGGGACTATCAATTTTCACGAATAGCTGAGAAGCACGTTATCGGTTTGACATGGAATAGCTGATTTGAAACACAAACCAACCAGCACCAAACAAGCGTTCAACACAGCACGTACACAGAGCCATACACTGCTGGCGACTAAATATATAGCCATTCCATACCAAACTGATATAGTAGTTCTCAGATCGTGAAAAGTGGTAATTTCGTTCTATATCGTAAAACATTACACTCGTATTTTTTTATTCATTTTTATTGGGGTGACCATTTTCATTTTAGGGTAGTCCAAAAAATAATTTTTCTCCTTTTTTCCAAGAATGCCTTTTTTCAAAAATTCTAACTTTCGAAAAATTACACCGATGACCGACATATCAAATTAAAGGCAATGAAACAATCTGCATTGGAAAAATATTACACTTGCAAAAAAATGGGTTTTGTTTTCAAAATTATTGATTGTATTTGGTTTTCATAGTTTTCATGATTTCGGGCCCAAGGGCGTTATATTTTTTTATATTTTTTTCTTGGAAGCTGAGGATTCCTTACATAACATATCAAAAAATCAGAGAGAAATCAGAGTTATGATTTTTCAAAGTTAAACGATGATACCAAAAATAGAATTTTCTCCTTTTATTGAAAAATGCCTTCATTCTAAAATTTATAACTTTTGAGCTGAACTGAACCGATTCAGATGATCGACATATCAAATTGGAACCAATGAGCTATTCTTGCTAAAATAATACACTTGCAAAAAAAAAATCTCTCATGTTCCTATTTTCTGTTTATGAAGCTATTGCAACCAAGACATCGAAACTTTGCAAAATCATAACTCAAAAACGAAAAAAAATGCCTATCTGATTTTTGGATATGTTATGTAAAAAAAAACCTTAGCTTTCAAGAAAAAATATAAAAAATATATAACGCCCTTGGTCCCGACACCATGTAAACTAAAAAAAAAAACAAATACAATCAATAACTATGAAAACAAAATACATTTTTTTGCAAGTGTAATATTTTTTCAATGAAGATTATCTTGTTGGCTTCAATTTGATATATCAATCATCTGAATCGGTCAAGTATTTCAAAAGTTATAAATTTTTCATTTCTGGAAAAAGGGGGAAAATCGGTTAACTTAAAAAATCATAACTTCAAAACGAAAAAAACCTCTCTGATTTTTTGATATGTTATGTAAAAAAAACCTCAGCTTTCAAGGTACAATATAAAAAATATAGCGTCCTTGGTCCCGAGACAATGAGAACAATAAAAAACAAACACAATCAATAATTATGAAAACAAAATCCATTTTTTTTCGAGTGCAATATTTTTGCCAAGAAGACTAGCTTATTGCCTTTGATTTTATATATCGATCATTAGAATCGGTGGAGTAGTTCAAAAGTTATGAATTTTTGAAAAAAGTCATTTTTGGATGGCCACCTATCGAGAAAATAAAAAAAATACAAATAATGTTTTGCGATAAAGGACAAAATTATCACTTTTCACGAAAATCTGAGATCCGCTATATCGGTTTGACATGGTATGGCTGTATAGACACAGTAGAGTGCCAATGGGTGTATGGGAAAAAAGTGACCATCGAACTTGAACGAACTTGATCAAAAATGTTGATTCCCACGAAAAACTGCCCTATGCAAAATATCCGCTCAATCGGACTTCATTTACTAGTGTCGCACAGTCGTCAAAGTTTGATTTTTTTGGGTTTCAAATCGGGGTTTAAAAAAAAAGTTTTTGATGCCAAATGTCTTAGAATTGCATAAAACGTCGAGATTTACTGTTATATCGAATAATTTTTTTTGGTCAAAAATTGACTTTTTAACTTTTTGGCACTTAGTCGATTTCTCGTCTGAGAAAAATCGATTTCTGACGAAAAAAATTATTTCGAGATAACAGTAAATCTGCAAATCAACATTTCGCAGGAAGTCTTGTATGAAAATTCGACATGACGATTTTCATTGGCACTCTAAACCATACGTTTTGACTCGTGTTCCGTAAAATCGATGAAGTCCCAGAGTGTCGATTTTTGACAAAAAAATTTTTCGAGATGCCGAGATGCCGATTCGAGAGAAGGTCGATTGTCGGCCAAAAATTTTTTTTTCTCGACGATTCATAAAATTTGAAGACATTTGGCATAAAAAAAAATTTCGAAAACCCCGATTTCCTTTACTCACACCTTGGGTGATTTTTCGTTTTTCAAAAAACTCAAACTTTGACGACTATGCGTCACTAGTAAATGCAGTTCGGTTGAGCTGATATTTTGCATAGGGTAGTTTTTCGTGAGAATCTAAATTTTTAATCAAGTTCGCTTTGAAAATTCGAGATTGCCATTTTCATTGGCACTCTAATATACAGTGATGGTCACAAAAAAATCTAACCCCATTTGCAATCAAAGTGTTCCAATATCAAAAGTTTTTTCAAACTTTAGTAGACCATTTTCCTATTTCAGTATCGTTGATTTAATTTTTAGAAAAACAGAAAATGACTCTCGTTCCTAAATGGGTCCTTTAGGGTATGACAAAAAAAAGTCATAGGAGGGTTGTGTCCGAAACACGACCGCATTGTTGACGTAGGATTACGTTAGGCTCTCTGTTTCATGTTGGTTTTGCATGTTTGAAAATCTCATAAATCCATCATGAAATGACTGAAGCATTTGAAATTGTACAGGTTCCACAGTGCGATCGATTTTAGTTTTTCAATTTTTACCCCCGAATGACGCCAAACGTCAATATTCGGAGATGCGCCGGACAAAGGACACAGCACTAAAGGATGTGATTCCACTTAGAGAACACTTTTCGGATATATTCAAAGAATCAGCGGGGGACAAAGGACACGATACTGAAGGTTGTAATTTCACTTAGAAAACTCTATTCGGATATGTTTAAAATACCTACCGAGTTAGATTTGCAAGTGGGGAAAAAATCTTATACGAGTAAGTAAAGCTCAGTACTATGTTTTGAATAATCAAATAAAATGAAGTGAATATTTTCATGTGTGTCACATGCTTTCGATGAATGATATATATTTTTTGCATCATTGTCATAATTTTTTTTTTGAGTGTCGAAATCGTTTGACGTAAAAAAATAATCAAAATCCATCATGGGGTGGAAAACTTAGCGCAGGTCATGACTGTCGATGGTTTCATCAACTTTTTGTGTGAGAACCAGGAAGAATTCATGCTGAAAATGGGGCTAGAGGGTAACTTCATCTTCCAACAGGATAAGAACCCGAAGCATATTGCAAAGAAAACAACAGCATTTTTCCGATCTACCCGGATGAAACCAATGATGTGGCCACCCCCGACTTAAATCCTATCGAGAATTCATGAGCGATTTTGGACAGCAAGGTGGACAAAACTGACGAACAAGTAAAACTATTTTGCTGCGTTGAAGAAGGCTTGAGACTAGCTGGACCCTCAACACTTCCGGGTCATATATTGACTTTTAATTATTTGTTTTTATTATGTTTTAAAACAAATCATGAAGTATATTTTTTATGTCAAACCCTAAAAGTACCCATTTAGAAACAAAAGTAATTTTTTGTTTTTCTTGAAAAATGAATCAACAATTCCGAAATGGCAAAATGGTCTACTAATTACCTACATTTATGTATTATTGACTGGAATACCGAAAAATTTGAGAAAAAACAATTTGATGCCAAATAAATGACGTGTGCTAAATTTCAGCACAATCGGACATGATTTAGGGGTGCCTCAAAACCCTCAAAGTTTTGATTTTTTGACCCTCGAAAATTTTCCAAGGGATTGAGTACATGAAATCGGGGTTTTTTGAAAAAAAAAATTTGACGCCAAATGTCTTCAAATTGCATAAAACGTCGAGATCGGGTGTTATCTCGAAGAAAATTTTGACCGAAAACCTCACGGACTTGGTCTGAGTGGCAATGAATGTATGGAAAAAAAAAAAAAAAAAAGAATCGACCAATTTCCCAAGCAAGAACTAGCTGTGCAATATTTCAGTTCAATCGGATGAGATTTAGGGGTGCCTCAAAGCACTCAAAGTTTTGATTTTTTGTCCCTCGAAAATTTACCAAGGGAGAGAGTACTTTAAATCAGGTTTTTAAAAAAAATGTTTTGATGCCAAATGTCTTCAAATTGAATAAAACGTCGAGATCTGATGTTATCTCGAAACAAATTTTTGGCCGAAAACCTCTGGGACTTGTGGATATGAATGTATGGAAAAAAAATCATCGAATTTAAAGAACCGACCAATTTCCCAAAAAAAAAAGTGCAATATTTCAGCTCAATCGGACGAGATTTAGGGGTGCCTCAAAGCACTCAAAGTTTTGAAGAAGGTCGATTGTCGGCCAAAATTTTTAACAGCTCATTATTTGTGGTAATTCGAAACTCGTTCTATTCCTATTGAGATAGTCCAAGAATGGAGTGCGATATATTGACCAACGATTGGATGATACAGAATTCATACAGCGCTTTGAAAGCTAGACGAAGCTAAACTGTTCCCGGAGAGTTCAATCGTGCTAGCGTTGAACTTTGCATCCAACGCTTGGGGATTCAAATCCCTATCCCGTTCAGTTTCACCATCAGATTCGACAACGCAATTTTCCGAAGTGTGTGGTGTGCGTGTATCGCCAACACCCCAACAAAAATTGGACATGTCACTCAAAGCGGAAAGTGGCTGATGGACAGGCAAAAGCCGCAGACTGACAGAATGGCATTTTTCTGGACGCAAGCGAGTGCGAAAGAATCAATTTAATTCACTTCCATCAGTCAGAGCGGCCCATTCCAGACACAATCTATGTATTTCTTCTCTGTCAATAAATTGTACGCATCCATCCGTTAGTGCAGGCTGCCAAAAAATCGATTTTCTAGGATTATGTTATTTCTCCGGGCATCATCTCCGAGACAGAGGGACATTTGGTTAAATGACAGGAATAAATTTCGATTTTCCTTACACTTAGTGGGCTCTATCGCCGGCGTCTAGCATTCACAAACGAGTTGACGCACATAATGCGGCAAACCATTTTTTTCCTTCGTTCGAATGCGGATTCACTGACGACTGGCAGCATGATTGAAGCGAAATCAATGAACTGGAGCAAGCAATGAGATACCAACAAGTTGATGGAAGGAAATTTTGAATCCTACCATACCCACCAGGGTGGGTGTGGTCCTGCGCCGGTGGAGTGGGAGGCATGAGCGAAGGAATTTGCAGAAGATTAACTTTTTCTGATTGAATAATAATGTAAAGCTCCGGAGACGGGGGCCGCCAAAGTGTGAGCAATCGAGATGATTGAATAAATATTTGACAGCCTTTCTGGTGTGGTAGCTTCTTGATGTTTTATTCAACAATTTGAAAGATAGTCTAGGATGTGGTTCGGGGCATCCGAAGGGTCCGAGTGCGAGAAGCAATAAAATCACCAGCTAACTGCCGGATCAATTTCCTATAACGACGAGTTCGCCGTTCATTCCGATGATTCATTCATGTGGGATTGTTGTAATGTGTTCTCTTGTAGACTTGAATGATAACAGCATTATTAGCGAATATAAAAACCGAACAGTGCCAATGTATTATGACTCTTGAATCCCACACAAAGCATAGCTCATGATGTTCAACCCATATGTTGGTTGATGGAGTAGAAGCACGTTCGAAATATTGCTGCTTCGAGGCAATAATAATGGTGCAGAGGAGATTATCTCCAGTCATATTATTCTGACAATAACGATCCTCAGATTCCGTTTATTGTTTTGATTTTTTTCAAATAT
Source organism: Toxorhynchites rutilus septentrionalis (assembly GCF_029784135.1). Classification (NCBI taxonomy): domain Eukaryota; kingdom Metazoa; phylum Arthropoda; class Insecta; order Diptera; family Culicidae; genus Toxorhynchites; species Toxorhynchites rutilus. The sequence goes on from NC_073746.1 coordinate 114,130,215, forward strand.
GATATTACCATGTGACCAATTCGAATTAGGTCTTTCTTTTATAAAATATTGTTTGAAATTAGTGATTTCTATATTATAAACATAAAGAATTCATGTCAGATTAGCTTGTAATATTCGTAAGAATTATTTGAACATGAATAGGCTACACTAAATTTCTCAATGCACTGTTAATTAAACTTACTAAAATTTAAATTGCACAATAGGGACACAGGGATCTCGAATACCACCTTTTAAAATTAAAAAAAACGAGTTGTTTCTTCATCTTTCTAAAGTTTTAGAATTCATCCTAGAAATGACTTTTCGAAAATTCCATCATTTACCGAGTTATAGCCATTTTATTTATGTGGTATCCAATCTAGTACAGCCTTAACACAAAACTTCAAACACCTTTCTCTCGAAACAAGTTTTCTCAAGCTGGCATACACGATATCTCAAGTTCTTCCGAACCAATCCATTTCAATCTTTCAATGGATACGTGTAAAAATTTGACAGCAATCGGACGATTGGTTCGTGAGTTACAGCATTGAGAGTGAAGCAACTTTTGTTATTGTGAAAAAAATGGAGAAATCAAAAATCAATGAAAACGATGGCAAAATTGCATGAATTGGGCTTCGAATTGCTTCTGAATTCACCGTATTCTGGCCCCCAGCGACTATTTTCTGTTCGCAGACCTGAAGAGAATGCTGGCTGACAAGAAATTTAAGACCGATGATGAAGTTATTTACCGGAACTGAGGCCTTTTTTTTTGGAAAAAACCCGAAAGTGTACTATAAAAATGATATCGATTGGAAGTTGGAAGATCGCTATAATCGCTGTATCGCCCTCGAAGGCAATTATGTTGAATAAAAAAATTGAATTTTGCAAAAAAAATTGTTTTACTGTGTTACATTATAAACTATTCAGCCATACTGTTAATTGAGGCCCTAAATGTGTTCTGCAACATTTCGGCAAGAGAAGTCTTAATTGCAACACAAAATTTCACACAATATCTTTGACCAACCGAATTATCCATAAGCAAAAAAACTGTCAACTTATTCTTAATGACGCTGTGAACAAACTAAGTGACAGATCGCACTGACAATTGACATAAAGACCACTGACGATAGAAACAACATTAAAAAAAATAAAAAAATGTTCAGCGGAAAGATTTTAAAATAACAAATTCTCGGTATATATTTGACAGAATGTATAAACTGTCACTGTAAAAAACAGTCAAGCATTTGTCAAGCGCAATCAAGTTGTTTTACAACCAAATTTTGAGCTTGAGCTTGGGTAGACTGTACAATTCGTAGTTGCTCTCCGTGATTGACCTGAACCAACCAAATTGCACGAAGAACACACAGAATGACGCTTGAAACTAGCAAATCATGGTCAATAACGACGCCGGCCACGTCCTTACAGTCACCAGAGGAAAGGAAGGAATGTTAGTATAATATTCGCCACCCGAAGGCCAGAAGGGTCGCCTCTATAGCGTGGTTCCCTAGCGATTATCATGGACGGGATAGGTGTTAGTGGGGAGAGGTAATAATCAGGATTCGCTGCGGTAAGTGATGTGATTATGTTAACACGGACCCTGACGCCGGAGATTATTTATAATAGGTTACCTAAAAAGGTTATGGAAAGAACTCCTCTATGATGGCTCGAATCGACGATATATTATGAGATCGTTCGCGCCTAGTGCTCTATTGTAATCGCTGAAGGTTCTGAATGGGCTACCTGAGAAGGTAACCGAAGGAACTCCTCTACAATGACTCGAATCACGTATCGACGACTTATTAAAAGATTTTTCGCGCATAGTACTCTCTTGTATTCTGAAATTGCTACACCGGAGATTATTATTAAGCTACCTTAGAAGGTAACCGAAAGAACTTCTCTACAATGGATCAAATCGGCGATATATTCTATGACTTTTCATGCCAAGTACTCTATTTTATTCACAAATCGCGATGTCGGAGGTTATCGATGGGCTACCTGAGAAGGTAACCGAAAGAATTCCCCAACCATAGTTCGAATCGGTGCTATGTTCTATGTGTTTTTGGGCGTAGTACTATATCAGAGATTTAGAGCGCGACGCTGGAGGCCTATTCACACGTTGAGCCCCGATTTTTTCTTGATATACTTTCCGTTCAGTCTGCATTTACACACTATTAGTTTCGGTCCCTGCTTTCCAAAGATGTTTTTGTACAACGTGAAAAAGTCACAATTTTGATTAGAAGGAAATCACATATCGTAAAACATCCGAAGATAAACAATGTTTTTTATAGTTGATTATTTTGTAACTACCAGTCCCAGTGATCAACTTTTTTTCCGACGAAAAGCTGAACGTCAATCCCTAGGGACCGACATGGGACTCAACGTGTTAATAAGCTACCTAAGATCACTTTTTGAAGCATAGAAGTACATATTATCATTAATATAAACACAAACTACAGACAAACATAGTACATTATCTCCTTACGCAAAGACTTAGGTCCACTAAGTGGCTTGTAACCTTGGAACCGAGCATCGGACAAACCTGGGACAAAAACTACTGTAAAGTAGACAACCCAGAGAACATTATAAGCCAGAGATTTTTTTTAAATTTTTTCACGTTTCCATAGTGTACTACCCCCTTAAGAGGAGTGATCGAAAATTGACAATTCTGTCCTTGAATCTATTGTTCATTCAATTCCAAGACGTCTAGCAGATGTCATCAGGACAAAAGGTGGTCGGATTTATTGTTAATAAAAATAATGGATAATGCATAGTATAATGAAGTCCCTGAGGAAAAACAAGTCACACTGTATTGTATGCTATAATTGTTTCATATGAAATGTTTGATGATCATTCACAAATTGACAGTTTATTCTTTTGTAGCTTGAATTTTTAAAACAAAAAAGAGAGGAAAGGAAAGAGAGAGAAAAAAACAGAGGAAGAGGGAGTGTGAGAAAAAAAGGAAGACAGAGTTAGAGAAACATAGGAAGAGAAAGAGAAACGGGGGAAGAAAAACAAAGAAAAACAAGTAGAAACAAAAGAAGAGAGAGAAACAGAGGAAGATGGAAAAAAAGTAGAAGAAACAGAGGAAGACAGAGTGAGAGAAACAGAGAATGACAGAGAGAGAGAAACAGAGGAAAACAGAGAGAGAAACAAAAGATGAGAGAGGAAGAGAGAGAGAGAGAAGGGGGGGAAGAGAGAAAAACAAAGTAGTAAGAAATAGAGTGAGAAAAATTTGATCGCGTTGCGCTCCTGTTTGCATAGGGTGAATGGACTTCAGATTATTTATTCCAGTTCTCCGCCGATTCAATATTTATGTATTCCATTTGACGGATCAATAATCAATGCAAATCGCGTAAATCCAACGAGAAATACCAGAGTAATAAACGCAAATTAATTCTTCAATTTGTACCGCCAATATGTTCTCGAAAGACGAAATTCTACGCCAAAATCCATCCCATTTACTAAAAAAAATAATGAGGTCAATGAACAAACATCACATTATCTCAATAGTTATAACGTTGATATGAAGTCGAGGTCTATTATAGATAGAAAGTAGATACAACAAATCAATATTAATTTAGGATAGTTACTATAATCCCGTAACCAGACGCAATCTCGCATCACCGCAATCACCACCACGCATTCGGCATCTGATCGAAGCTTTCAATTATACAACTTTGTGCTCATTCATTTCCATGAGCCGATTAGAAACTCCGATGCAACTCAATTTGTGATAATTCATCCGAAAACAGACGTCCCCCCCTCTCTGAATATGATTCTACTTTTCCAAAGATTTGGCCCCAAATATGGAACCGAACTCTTTGTAAATTAGTTCTTGAACTTTTACGGTTTTTTTTTTGCGTGCTCAATCAAAAAGTTCACCAAACAATAATGCGTTTTCACGAGTTCGTGTATTCGAGAGTTCGCATATTGGCGCGACGCTCTAACACTCTCATTCATTCGATCTGGCTGGATTTCGAATTGTGAGCCTTGATATGTTGCTGTAGACAGCGAAAAGGTAAAGTTTTCGGTTTCTGCGAAAGGCACACGTATTCCCCCCACCAGCAATGGTGGCAGGCACACAAATAAGAGAAATGGAATATAATACTTACGTTCTCGTGTCGGAATCTGGTGAGGATTTTGATTTCCCGTAGCGTTCTCTGACAGTAGGTCTGGTGCTCGAAGGGGGATATTTTTTTGATGGCCACTTTTGTTTTTGCCACGGTGTCCACTGCAGATCTGTAATTAAAAAGGGGAGCGTTGAAACGGGGGTAACATTCCGGCGGCGGCGGCGGCAGTGGTAATCAACAAGAGGGCTGAAGTTTTCCACAGGAGAGCAGAACTTCTATTGAACTTTACGTTATTATTTATATTTTTTATGGTATACGGTTGGAAACTAGCAAAATTGGGGAAGAACTGGAGAAAGTGTGTTTGATATGTTGATGTCAGCTTACAAAAAATGATATTACGTTTCAAATTGTGTTATTTCTTAGCAAAAAAAAAACCAAATAGTACACATATCCTTTCAAACCAGGGATCCAATCCCGATTTTATGGCTCATTCACAATCACACTTCAGATAGACACAATTGGTTCCGCATCCGAATTCCCTTCAACATCCATACCACAGTGCGACTCAGTGTCCGTAAATAATTTGATTGATTGCCCCGGAAAAACAAAACGATGCGCCGAGATGTCCCTGAGCCAATCCTCTTGTGGAGGGACGCGTTTTGAGCATCACAATTCGCTCTATACGATGCTCCATCAGTTCCGGGAGTTGGGCAACACTTGCAGAATAAGACAAAATTGATTTATGAACGTGTGTGTGTGTGTGTGTGTGTGTGTATGTGTACACAAATGATAGGCACGTAGATAGTTTTCAAATGTAGGAAAAAAAGGTGGAATCGATTCCGAAAATCGTTCTATCCCTGGGAACGACGATGACGTTGATGCAGAAAAACCGACGCCCACATTTTCAGGGGATGTTTTCGTTAGGATTATTGCTACGGGCCAAACGTCAAGCTAGAGTATCATCTATCGCCGCCTTTCAGTGCAATTGTGCTATGACGACTGTCGTTGCGAAATAGCTATCCGGAAACGGGTTATCACATCCGCAATTTGATTCTTTTTTTTTTGCTTATTCCTGTTTGCTTCGGCGCTCAACGATACGATGGTCGTCTAAATGTGCGCTATTGGAGACCACCACGTCGTGGAACCTTCGCCTGTGCATCGCGCGCTACTGACACGATCCTTGCATTCGTGCTTTTCACACAGGGAGAAAAAACTGAGATAAGACGATGACGGTGTGTGTACTTATACTTTTCTATGATAGCCATTTGAAATTTACGAAGCAATTCCACTTTTTACGTTTGAGCAAAGCTTTGGCGCAGTTTGTTCCGTTGTTGTGTACCGATTTATAGTCGACACACATTGGCAAGGTTTTTCTTAGAAATCCAATTAGAGTTTAGAGTAATGATAATTGATATATTGGTAGGGTGATTAATTCAATAGAAATGTGCACTTCTCTGATTTTACTCATTAGGTTTTTCATGAAGGAAACAGTGCAGTAGTGCCATGCACGAAAAAAAGGACGATCACTTTTATAATAAATAAACAATTCAATTCAATTGGATAATCTTTATCGTCCTCTAAAAGAACCAGGACCTTTTTACGATTGTCGCTTACACATTCTCTTAAACTTCACTTACACGAGACATCATCTTTTTTTACAGTGACGAAATGCACTCCGTGTGTCAAGTGATAACTATTCATCTCTTAAAACACAGGTGTAAATAATCTACGATAAGTATAAACTTTTTTTGGTTATTTTCGCAAGTGTCGAAACCAGGTAGTTTGGATTTCCCTTCTTTACAATCATAACACCATACCACACCAGTATAAAGCTATGACTTATAACTATGAGTTATATTATACACTAGCTGACCCGGCAAACTTCGTCCCGCCCAAAATTTGTTTTTTGTTATCAATACCTTCAAACATTCAGGTTTTCTTATTAATCGCAAGTTTATGAGTCCAATCGCAGAACTGTTCATTGATTGATCTTCTAATCGACCCAGTTGAATTTACCTTTTACTAAAAAAAATCCTGGTACTTCTACCAAAACTCATCATTGTGATATCAGAATATTTTCAGACACAATTCTCGTTCAAGATTTTTCAACCACTTGCAAAAAACATGTTTCTCCTTTACATGGAATAAATGTTTGATACAGAAAATATGATAGAATAAAGACAAACCCCTCTCCTCTTATCTCTTTAGAGATAATTCACCATATAAACATTTCGTGCCCCCTAAAATCTTCACATGCCAAATTTGCTTGATTTCCATTTGCTTGATTAGTTTTCGAGTTATATAGAAATTTGTTTTTCATTTGTATGACAGCCCATCGTAAGAGAGGGGGGAGGAGTATCGAACCATCATAGAAACATTTATTGCATCCTAAAGCCTCCACATGCCAAATTTAGTTTCATTCGCCTTATTAGTTCTCGAGTAATTCAGAAATTTGTGTTTCATTTGTATGGCAGCCCTCGGTCGTGTTGTGTGGCACGTGGCGCCGTCCTGCTGAAACCACATGTCATCCGTATCCATATCTTCAATTTGTGGCAAAAAAAAACCGATTAACATGCGGCCATTTTCAAAGAAATACGGCCCGATGACTCCACCAGACCATAATGCGCACCAAACAGTGACTTTTGGCGGATGCAATGGCCTCTCAACAATACGGAAATTTTGAGTGTTCACATAGCCACCGAGCTCGAAATGTGCCTCATCGCTGAAGAAAATTTGATGCGAAAATTCAGCATTTTGCTGCTGTTGTTCGTTCACCCAATCGACGTATGCCCGACGCATTCCATGGTCACCACGCTCTAATTTTTGTACCAGTTGGACTTTATATGGATGTAGGTGCAAGTCCAAATGCAAAATTCGCCACAATGATGTGTTTGACAAGCCCAATTGCTGAGCACGCCGTGGAATCGAAACATTCGGGTCATCCTCCACACTGGCAGCAACAGCAGCAATATTTTCGGCCGAACGCACATTACGATGATGCACATGTTTCACAATATCCGCTACGGATCCAGTTTGTTCGAATTTACGCACTACATTAGCGATTGTGTGCTCTGTAGGCCGTCCATGACGACCAAAATCCGTCCGTAATGCTCGAAAAACATTTGCCGGTTTTTCATCATTTTTATAGTATAATTTAACAAAATTAACACGTTGTGCGATGCTAAAACGATCCATATTGTAAAATGGCAGACATTCAACTAACGATATGACGCTTTGGTTGACAGCTATGTCAAACGGTTGTCAGCGCAGGGCTGTATACTTTCGGAAGCCCGAAATGGAAAACCCTGTATATAGATTTCAATAGCCAGGTCGCCAAAAAACCAATAATGTTATTTGCCTAATGGCCGTTGCAGTTTAAAGGGTCGGGTCAGTTATATGTCGTTCTGCTTCAAAAATTGTACCACACGATCAGGGTTGCCAACTATAATTCAAAAAATCAGGATGAATGAAAATACAAATCAGGAAGAAATCAGGATAGATCATATTGGGTTGTCCGAAAAGTTTGTGTCGATTTTTGGGAAAACAAACATATCATTTTTATAGACATTTATTCAATTTAAAATGGACAATATTGTTTCACAATCTCTAGTCACGCAGACTAAAAACTCTATCCTTCCAGATTATGTTCGCTTACTCGTCAGAAACTACTGAAGGTATTTTTTGATGCCCATAGAGTCGAAGTTCTTGCCCTTAACCCTCCTTTTCGAGGAGGCTGAGTATTTAAGTATTAAAACTAAATGAAGTTGAAGAAATGTTGGAGTTGAATTAAGAGGATTGAGCGTATTTGTAGGAATGTGTAATAATCACTGGCACAATAACTGATTCCTGCCGCTTCATTTCTTAATCAGAACAGACTCTTCTTCCGGAAGCGACTGACTTGGATGATCACCTGTGATTCGAGAATAATGAATGAGTTCAGCTTCGAGATCAATTGCGAATGATTATGCAAGGACACCACATGTTCAAATATGCCTGCAATTAAATTGTGAACCATATAAGAGCGCGGACTCGATTATATACAGTTTTTGATTTCTTTCCACTGTATATTATCGAATCCTGTATATAATTGAGTCAAAAAAAATTTTCAAAATTTATTTTTTTTGCATGTATTTTTCGTTTTTTGAAAATGAAAGAGGAATTTGATTTTTGATTCATCCCCTTAAAGTCAGAAAACACCTTACTCACATGAAAAAAATCATATTTGATATTTGATGAAAAAATCCTTCTACGCATATGTTCGAGTTTCAACAATGACAGAGTTATAGAACTTTTTTTTTGTTTCGGACTCTGTTGCCTCAAACTGGCTCTACATTAAAAAGAACGGAAGACGATTCTGATGCTTTCATTTGATAGATGAGAAAATTTAGTACAGGATAAAGTAGTGGAACAACTAAACTAGTGGATTTTAATAACATGTTGGAAGTAAAAAACTTAAAAGTTGATAATTTTTAATGTGTAATTATTAATTTTATCCTAAAAAATTATATTAAACTAGACTGCTTCTATCAATTAAATTGAAGTTCATTAACCGTTCATTAATCTTCATAATAATTACATGTACCCCACTGTACATGTAATAGCCACTTAAACTTCACCTTAACGTTGAAAGGTTACATTTCTTCTTGAAATAAGCCATATTTGAAATAAATAAAAAAAAATTTGAATCACATATAATCGAGTCCGACCTCTATTACATATTATGCATATAAAATCTGCCAAATGAAAATCTGTTATTCTTGATGTAAGATTCTGGAGTGAGAGGAACAAAAATCGTTGCACTATCCTCAATGTTCATTTGATTAATACGCGTTGACGACATCGAGTTTTGTTTTCTGTCATTGTGAAGCGAAAATCTTATTGGATTTACAGGTGGAATGAACACACTTTTATAATACAAATTATAAATGGAAATTTACTTTTCCGTATCGAATATGTATTCTACGTAATAGAGAAAAACGTTTTTTTCACAAATGGTGACAAATATTTAACAAAAACTGTATCGGATAATAATTTATATTATAATGATGAGTTTCAATGAAAATAATAGAAAATTAAAAAAAATAGTATGTAAGAGTTAGGACTACGTGTTTTAAGCACTCAAAAAACATCAAGTAATTATTTCCACTCAAAATATAACGATTTGCAACTGCCTATATATAGAGTATTTTTCATTCACACCCAATTCAAGCTTCAATGTATGTATCTGTGAAAACGCGAATCCCTTTGTAATAGATAGGTACTAAACGAAATAATTAAACATAATTCAAGTACGGACCGGTTGTCATAATGTTCATTCAGATAGAGTAAAAAGTATAAAAATCAGGAAAAACCGGATAAACTCAGAAAAATTAGGCAAAGTTGAGTGTTTGTCAGGATATCAGGGAACGTGTCAAAAAGTCTGGGAGATCCTGAAAAATCAGGAAGATTGGCATCTCTGCACACGAGAGTGTTATGAGATGTCATTTGTGATTTATATTCCAATCTCATTCCAAACAGCGAGCCGCCAACAATATTTTTAGGTCCAATAGCTAACTTGAAAATTTTGAAATTGAAATTACCACGAGAGAGTTGAGTTTGGTCTTCTATTTATCCTTCTTAGATGCTAGTGGCGAATGAACTTTGTATTTCAATCTCTCTTGTAGTATAAAGAAGAAAACTTTTCTATTCAAATCTCGCTTCAGCTAGTGAGCAGTCAACAGCTTCCAGTAAGACTGAGAATTAATTTTAAAAATTCAAAATCGCCTTTTTAAAGGTAACGAGAAAAATGATTTTAATCTTCTAATTGGTTCTTTTCAAATGAATTTTGAAACATAAGGGCTCTATAATTAAATACAAACAAACAAACAAAAATAAGAGAAGGAGGCACAATTGTCGCAAGCTGTTGCTTTGCTTCCATATGGATTGTTCGCTCCCAAAATTCGTTTCGGAGAGCTCAGGTGTGCGTTGGGAGCGGTAAGTATCTGTACATACATCAACTACAAACAAGTCACATTCACATTCTCATTCTCATTATCATTCTCATTCTCATTCTCACTTTTCTTTCACTTTTCCAAACCAAAACATCCTAACTTTGAAAAGTCATAACTCAAAAACGAAAAAAACCTCTATCTGATTTTTGGATATGTTATATAAAAAAAGCCTCAGCTTTCAAAGAAAAATATTTAAAAATATAGTTTTATTGGTCCCGAGACCATGGAAACTATAAAGTACAAATACAATCAATAATTATGGAAACTAATTCCATTTTTTTTGCAAGTGTAATAAGATTATCTCATTGACTTCTATTTGATATATCGATCATCTGGTCTAGTATTTCAAAAGTTGTGAGTTTTTCATTTCTGGAAAAAGGGGAAAATTGATTTTTTGGACCACCGGTTAAATTTGAAAAATCATAACATAAAAACAAAAAAAACACCTCACAAAGTTTTGGATATGTTCTGTAAAAAACCCCCATCTTTTAAGTAAAAATACAATCAAAAATTATAAAAAATCCATTTTTTTGCAAGTGTAAATTTTTTTTTCAAAGAAGACTAGATCATTACCTTCAATTTGATATGTCGATCATTTAAATCGGTTCAGTAGCAGAAGTTTTGTTTAATGTTTTAAACCTAATGATAATTGACGTCCACGTTCCTAGACCATTACGATGAGATTTATTTCAAAGTATGAGTTGTAGTTTCTCATTAAAATAAATCAAACATGATTTTTAATAGTGGCAAGCTTCAATATGCAGCAAAAAGCATAGTTAATGCGCATAGCGAAGCGTAACCGAGCCGAAGATATTGAGAGAGAAGCAAGATGCAGAGAGAGATAAATACAGAGAGAGACTATTTTTTTAGAAATGCATCAACATATTCTGATGTAATAGTGATACTATCATTCCAACGTCCCTTTATCTCAAAATTGTCCTAATTTTGGACAACCACCCTTTCATCTGTAACAAATTTCTATTAACGGAGTATATTTTCAGCGTCTGTAAAAAAATCCGGTATTCGTTATGGGCCAAGTCTTGAGTACACAGTGGTGAAACAACTTATTGTTGTTCATTTGTATATGAAGCTTGCACTTTTATTGAGCACTACTAGTCCTATAGGGAACGGAAACCCAGGCAGGGAAGTATGAGTCAACTTGACGACGAAGCATTTTATTTTATTTTCGGTTCATTATTGGAATATTCTGCGAATCTCAAATGAATCGCATGTGGCTCACCGAGCTCTTCTGGTTGACCCATCTGTTCAGGTTAGTGAATAAAAATGAAAATGCGAATTACCTATATTTTGACATAAGACTACGATTTTCAGTAATGACACCAAATCAGAAAACATATTTATTTAGCTCTGAACGGATTATGATGGTTTGCATTCCAATCGAATCGGTAATTCTCCAAAAGTTTTCGACACGTTATTGATTACGGTTCCCTAATCCATAAATGATTCATATTAAGGAACATTGGAAGAATACACATTTTCCTATCGCGTGTGCGTGGTCGAATTTGTATGAGCGAGGTACTGTGTTTAAATATTACTGCTAATCCAACGAGCGTGAATTTGTCGTTCGAAATAGAAATGCAGCCTTCGTTCTACGGACAATGTGTATAGAGAAAATATTGCAATCTTAGCTCGCCGTATTCTATTCATTAAGTAAAAACAAGCCATTCGCGATTTCAAATTGCAGTTTTTGCAATACGTCAGTTATCTAACTAGCGACCGGACGGCAGCAAGGCTTTCAAAATGACCTTTCTCAAAGCCGAGTGTTTAGTTCAGATTTCGAAATTGCTCTTTTTCAAGGCTAGAGGCGAATGAACTGATGAGTTTGAAAGCCTCTATAATTCAAAACATCATTCAAATCGTCTCGCTCCAACTATCAGACAGCAGTCTTTTTCAATGCTGCCCTCAAACACACAGTGATTTTGCTCAATTTTAAGGAAGAATGAAAAATAGATATCGCACAGTATGGGGCAATTTTGTTCGGTGCAGCACCACGCCAATTTGCATGCCGTCTGGTAAAGAGTGCCTCTGTATTTTTGCATCACATCATATTTTAATCTGTACTGGGGTGTAAGTTTCAAACTTCTGAAACGAGAGCGTCACGTTTGGGGTGCGAAATTTCGAACGTTAATACCTCTTAGTCAGTTAGACAAAGTTGTATGTCAATCACTTCTTTCGAAAGGTAAAAGGTGTATAAGTAATTCTGGTTACTTATTGACCTAAAAACTTGTTTCAATAGCCCAAAACTTCTTCGAAAGCAAATTATTGAAATCACAAAAACTAATAAATATGAGTACCTGCTTGACAGTACATCCTAGTCATGCATGCCGTTGGCTGTCAGTGAAAGTTCTCTAAATATTGTGCTCGTGCTGGCCAACCTCAGTTTTTTTTTGCTACTGTTACACTACAGTTATGATCATCACTCTCACTATCTGTTAGTTAAATTTTTTTTCGCAAGCGTGATCTCATTACGTTCGAGCCGCATCCATCCTTGTATCCTCGGGTCGACGCAATCACAACGAGTTCGAAAAAACGAACCACCAAAAACCCACCAACTCCCATTACATTAGTTCGCTTGCGTGCTCCTCAAATGCAAATTAAATCCCCTCAGTTGTAATTTGCATTTGGTAACATACTTCTGCCACTGCCGGTGGTGGTTTTGCATCGTTTTTCAACCGGCCGTAATTTAATGTTTTCATTCGAGAGTTCACCCCTACTGCACGCGAATGAGTGAGAACAGAGAACGATGTCATCTCACAATGTCAAGCTTTTAGTGCACGGGCTGGAACGTTTTAATGGCCACCATCACTATTAACTGTGATTACAGCTGTAATTAAACTTCATTTAGTGCACCGGGTTGGATGTTGGTGGTGGTTAGACAGTGGGAGGAAACCTTTCGCAGGAATTTCAGAGATGAACTTTTCCCAATTTCCCGAGATGATATATCTCACATTCCTTGACATTTTTCACCCCAGTTGAGCCCAAAATAGAAAGTCCCCCTATTCCACAGCCAGAGCGCGACGGGTAACGCACTCGAGTTTCGGTTAGATGATTCGATTGGGAGGCACATAAAATATCAATATAAAATAAAATGATATGGCGCTTGTGTGGTGTCTGGTATCACAACGCTGTTTTCTGCGGGCTGCTTCGCATCCTCCATCAAATTCAGTGGACTGAAGAGCAGTCACTAGCATGAAACGTACGTTAAATATATGTCTGTGTAAGTCGAGTGTACTTCACCGGCAGAAAAAGGATTTCCTAGCTCTACCACTACTTAAAACGGCATTTTTGCGCCACTTAAGGCAATCGTTCGACAGCGGAAAAAATATGTAGCTTCCAAGAGAGTTCTTCTTGTCCCGGGTGCTTAGGAAATAAGGATTACATTTCCGGACACGTTTCCGCATAATACTGTTAAATTCGAGCAATGTGAGCGAGAGATATGGTAATTTAAGATCCGCTCAAGTGTCAAATTGCCAGTCGCCTTCCGACGAACCGCCGAATCGTCATACGAATCATGAGCAAGTGTATTCAGATAAGCGCCACTCGGAATACATATTTTTTGCACAGAAATCATCTAAGCGATATATGCATTTACACGCGTTTATCAACGGACTTTTTTTTTGGGGAAACTTCACAAGAAATTATGTAACGGAAATAGTTTTTCTCACGAAAATTTGTGGCCATAACACGCTTCGCAAGGTAGCTAATCTGGTGGGTGAAGTGAGGCAGTGTTCAGTAATAAATTTGGTGAATTGGTTACTCCAATAATGTATCGTATCATCAAACGAAAGAAAAACAATTAATATTAAGCATGATCGTTTTATTTAATTTATGTCTCATTCAACAAAAACACGAGCAGTTATCCATTGATACTGGTTATGGAGAATCGTCGCGGACGAAATTCCTATAAGCGCATTTGTGGTTTTTTAATATAATTTGATAAGATCTGAAATAACAGTTTTTACATGACCTCAATATGTTCCAGGTCGGCTATCATTTTTAGTATAAGTATTAACTATTTGTTTCTGAAAAAAAATAGGTAAATAGCTAAATTATTATAAGGCGTCGTGCATTTACGTGCATTACGTGACGCGAGTAGGAGGGGGGGAGGGGGTCGATGTTGCGTTACTTAATGTGACATAGGAGGAGAGGGTAGCCGTGATCGTTACGTAACGAAATTCCATTTTTATTTCTAAATAAATGCACGGGCCCCTATTTGTTTGAGCAGCTAGAGTCGATTCTGGGACCGAATGAGGTGTGTTTCCTGAGCCAAGATGATAAAGCACGTTTTTAATGTGTTTAACAGCAGCCAGTAAGCAAGCAGCGATTGATGCATCTCGCATAGGGTTACCATATCTACATAATAATCTGTATTTCTACAGATTTTTTAGACTTCTTTCAACCAAGAATCTGGAGATACAAATTACAATTTTTTTGTGTTTCATACAGAATTCACAGATTTATAAAAATAACGTTGCAATAATGGTTTAAGGTTAATAATATTTTATCTCATCTCACCAATTGTGGCGATGGCTACCACGACATCGAGCATATTGTCTGGTCGTGTATCCGGTTCCATGCTGCTGAGAGCAAAAGGCAGACAATCGGATATCCCCGTCCGGGATATCTTAGGTAGCCGTGATCCTGATCTTCTGTTTCATCTATACCTGTTCCTCAGAAACGCCGATGTCAACGTTTAATGATGTTTCCTTCGTTGTGTCCCCGTTTTATATCCCTCCTATACGATCGATAAACTTTTACTTAGTCGCGGCAATACATACACACACTCTTTACAGATGCACGGGCCGAAGGTTGTGCAGTCCACTGATCATTCAACAAGAGCCAAAGGTTGTACCGCTCATGACAACTCTACACGAGCTGATGATTGCGCCGGTTAGTGACCATTCTGACGTGGATTCCTCGAGTCGAGAAGACGCACCACGCTAGATATGGGGTACATACTAGGGGGGCGTTACTGATTAATGGTCAGCTTCATCCAAATAGGAAGTATCCCGTGTCGGGCACACGTACAGAGCATTGGAGACAGCAACATCCCAATTACGAGAACACTTGTAATACTAACCTCGAGCCGACCGCGAGTAATCGGTTACATATTACTTACATAGATAATAAGAAAAACTGTTAAAATATTGAACTCCGGCCCCGTCAGGCTAACGCCATAGGAGCTTTGATAAAAATATATATTTTGGAAAAAAAAAATCTCACAAATTTTATTCATATAGCGTTCTAATAAATAGATAACATCGTTTATCTTTTTGTTACTAAAACACAGAAAATGTAAATTCCAAATGTGCACTCATACTATCGTGGAAATTCATTTCCTTTGAAAGTTTATTTTTCAAATGAATTGAAAATGCACAAAATCGCATTTTTAGCGTTACGTAATTTTTGCACGACGCCTCTTCTTCTTCTTATATGGCACTAACGTCCCTAGAGGAACTCCGCCGTCTCAACGTAGTATTACTTGCGTCATTTTCATTAGTACTTAGTTGAGATTTCTATGCCAAATAACACGCCTTGAATGTATTCTGAGTGGCAAGCTCTAGAATACGCGTGACCACAGTGCAAGTGAGAGGAAATTTCTTTGAAGAAAAATTTCCCCGACCAGAACGGGAATCGAACCCGAACCCCCGGCATGTTAGGTTTTGACGCTAACCACTCGGCCACGGGAGCACAACGCCTAAGGACCATGGATTCGACATATTATGGAAACGACATATTATCTCCTTGTTGGCTGAACGAAGTGGTATGATAATCACTGAATCCGAAAGATAGAAGGTGTACTCGTGATGTCTGTTACATATTAACTCAAAAACTTGCTGGAATAGCTTAAAAACTCGAATGAAATCGTTGAATATTCATTCAACGCAAAAAACAGGAAATGGGTTATATCTATGGTATAACCGCAAGGGTGACGTAGGACTATCGTTGATTTAGAGATCATTTGTTTGAAGTTGAATCTGAATTCATTCTGAATGAATGAATATTTGGAGAACTTCAAAAGCGAGAGCGTTACGTTGGAGGCACAAGGTTTTATGCATCCAATATTGGATACGGAAATATCCTACTGATGGGGAAGAATAATCTTCAGAAGCTATCCTGTTAATTGCGATTGATTGAAAAATCACAGAACCAAATGTATTTGGTCACAGTGTTACATGGATAGAAAACATTAAAATAAACTCTTTCACATGAATGTACTTTTAAATTCCCAGAGGAACTGGCAGATTATTTTCAGTAACGATTAGATATTTCCACATTTTCCTCGATACTGGAAGCCCACCAGTGTTTAATGCTAACTCGATAACCATCTGTTAATCGCACTTGATTGAAACATATTTGGTCACAGTGTTACATGGATAGAAAACATTCAAATAAACTCTTTCACATGAATGTATTTTTAAATTCCCAGAGGAACTGGGAGATTATTTTCCGGATCTTTCTCGATGCTGAATGGCATCCAAACGGAAAGAATTCCGCGCGTGTATGTGTGTGTGTGTGTGTAGCGGCTACTTCGAGATCTTCCCGGGGAACCGTTTGTGGCATCACTCTCCTCCTGATGGATTCCCTTCTGGCCTAAGGTGCACAAACAGGCTCTTGGTGACACCGTTCATCCGCGCTTTCATGATAAATGAAGAGTTTCACCACAACAGCGACAACATGCTCCAATCGGTGTTCAATTAGAACTGAGTGGATTTCCCAGCGGCGCTCGCTTATATACCGATTGGTGATTTCAATAGCCTGTTTTGAAAGCAAATTTAAGACTATTGAATCAGGATCAGAAAGTAACAAGTATAGAACGCGTAGACATTTTATCTTTCGAATGAAGTGTTTATCATACCATTTCGTTTAGTTGTTTAGGAGCTATTAACACTCAAAATCTCGGTCTCCGGCGTAACGCTTTCGTTTTCGAAACTTTGATTTTACATCCCGGTATAGAAATGAAAGACGTAGTCCTACGTCAAAAAATAATCTCAGAATATGCACGAAGCAAACATAGAACAGAGCATGCACTGACGAGCAGATGTAAATCAGAAGAAAAATAATGAATAGGACGAACCGCATCGGTTTTAATACCGGTTGGGTGGAGAGTGTTTGCGTATGAATGCAACGCTCGTGAGCATTTTTGATCGCATGCGTTAACAAAGATACACAATGGTGGTGGAAAAACAGATATGAAATCGTCCAATAATCGGACACGAATTTCGTGTAATGCTCTCGCGATAAAGAGAATGAATAGTATAATAACCTTTTCCAGTAGCTTTTACCAAACCACGAGAACTGATAGGTATTTTTCATGCCCACCAAATTCAAATCCTAAGTAATGAAAAACGATTTAATGTTTATATTTTTTTTCGCGGAAAAACCATGTATGAAATTACGAACTAAGGAACACTACTTAATATTTGTTCTAAAGAGATTCATTCTTAAATCGAAGATTCTGCGGACTTGGATGGATTTTTCATTTGTTGAATATATCTTTCGAAAAATCTTATTTCGCGTTAATAATTAAATTAATTAAATATTGTGACGTGGAATGACTTGAAATATGAATATTAGTTCCTTTTAATAATCAAAAATGCGGTAGTAAAACAAGAAAATCAGAAATTAGAAATCAGAAATCGGAAATCAGACTCGGAATTCGGAAAACAGAAATCTAAAACCAGGAAATCAAAAATTAGAAAATCAAGAAATCAAAAAATCAGAAAATTAGAAAATTAGAAAATCAGTTGCCAATAATCGGACACTGGAATCAGAAAATAGAAATCAGAAGTAAGTCAGAAAATCGAAAAATCAAAAAATCAGTAAATCAGAAATTTAGAAAATCAAAAATCCAGAAAACCAGAAAATCGGAAAATCAGTAAATCAGAAAATCAAAAAAAAATCAGAATATCAATAAATCAAACACCCAAAAAACAAGAAAAACAAAAAATAAGAAAATCAGATAATCAGTTGCCAATAATCGGATACAGGAATCAAAAATCAGAAATCAGAAATCAGCAATCAGAAATCAGAAATCAGAAATCAGAAAATCGGAAAATCAAAAAATCAAAAAATCAGAAAATCAGAAAAACAACAATCAGATAATCAGAAAATCAGAAAATCAAAAATCAAAGTATCAGAAAATCAGTGAATCAGAAAATTAGAGAATCAGATATCAGAAAATCAGAGAATCAGAGAATCAGAGAAACAGAAAATTAGAGAATCAGAGTATCAGTAAATCAGAAAAAAAGAGAAACAGAGAATCAGAAAATAATGAAATCAAAAAATCAGAGAATCAGAAATCATAAAATCAGAGAATCAATAGTCGGATACAGAAATGAGAAATCAGAAATCCGAAGTGTGAAGTATGAAAATTATATCTGAGTGTTAAATCTTATCACGAAAAATCTGAAAATTAGAAAATCAATCCACGTTTTTGAAATCTGGGAACTATGGCTTACTCTGGAATGCAAAACAGAAATCATAGTAGAAATTTGGAAAGTGGATTTTTACAACGGTATTCCAAATCCAAATGAGTATGATTCCGGAGTTATGAATTCGAATTCTGGAACACGCAAATTAAATTTGGCTCTGGGATATATAATCAGTATTGAGATCATGAAACATATAATTTTTTGAACCAGAAACCTAACACAAATACGACTATAGATTACATGATCTAAGTTAAAATCAGCATTATCAATCTGAATATGGAATAAGAATTCTTTTTGAAACATGAGTTATCTGATTTTTAACTTGAATATAAAGTTTACAACGTGGAATATGCAATCTAGAATCTTTATCTAGTAATTAGGAATCAGCAATCTAGGCGAGAATTTGAGAACTGAATATCTAGAGTTCCAAATCTAAAATTCGGAAACTGACATCGGTAGTCTGAATTTGAAACTTATGGCTGAAATTCTTTCGAGAAGCGAATTTCACAGTTGACTAGCTTTAACTAATAAATTTGGTGATATGTTTGTTTCGCAAATTCGGCATCTTACCAGATTCTAGGTTTGGAATTGATATCTTCGTATATACAAAGTGAGCTTTGGAGGAATCAACTGTTTGACGATTTGACGAACTTTGTGGAACATCGAATTTTTATAAATTTTCTAAACTTCGACTTTTAGTATGTTAACAATCATTTTTAGCATCAAGTTATGAATCCTGATGTGATTTATAATAGGAAAGCTCTTTATGCATCCATTCTCGAGATGTTTGGAAAAACTTTTCCATTAATTGTCTTTTTCAATTTAATTTTTTTCTTAAATTTTTTCCATATAAAATAGAAGTCATGTGATAAATGTAAAACTATTCAGCCATTCGCATTTAGAAGGAGATTGGAGACTGCATTTTTAGTTCGATGTCATTTCGAATCGCACTATGTTGAGCAATTAAACAGGTTTACCAAGCAATTAAGTAGTCTTTAAGTTCGTGCAAAATTTCCTCGTATAATCTGGTATCTTTATTTGAAATCTTAAACTAGAATATGAATTGAATATGAATATGAAAATACAGGAATCCTGATCTGCATTAAGTTAAGTTATAAAAATTGATTATCCAGAATCAAGAATGGCTATATCGATAGCTGTGTGCTACTTATTACCACCATTCAACTGTCTTGAAAGGGAGGTGAACCCCTTCCGAACTTGTGCAGACTTCTAGGCCTGAACGCGAGAAGTATTTCAAAAATTGCTGAGCAGCACATAAAATAGAACTCTTTGACTCAAAAGTGGCCCTTAGCTCATTTATTAAAAGCAGGCTCCGTTGAGAGTAGGTCCCATCACAATATCTAATCACGCCAGGAATCCGTCTCCCATGCCCTTCAGAGCGTAAATTCAAGTTCAAAATTATTCAGGATGGAGTATTCCATCGTCTTGTCCTCGCTTCGAAAGATATCCAACTTGAAGAAGGGTAGAGTATCAAGTGTACAAGTAATGGCCTATCGCCAGTATCTAACCCTCACCGTTGGCTAGATCCATTATCAAAATCTCGATGCTAATGAGGATCTTGAGATTGAATACTCTCCATACCGTCGTTTCTCTTAAACGACGGAAAATTTCGAAAAAATAACACACCCGCCCCATATAGCCCTAAGCTCACGAACCGATGGGTAGACTCAGCATCGACATTGCCTTGCTGCCCCGAAATGAACATCGCCGAGCCGTAGTCCACTTGCAGGAAACTAGGTCAAGCCATGGGGAGAGATATGGGGTGGGGGTGGTATAATATTTTCAATACAAGCATGCTAGACACAAGCTTTCTAGCATTGCATGGTACAGTGTGGCTGGAAGGTGTTCCTAGCGGGCGGGCAAAAGATGGTTTCCGAAAAGTTGCTCTTGCACCTGAGCTGACGGAAAGATAGCCCACTCCCACTCTGGTGTGGCAACAGTGAATGTCCAACGGATATAAGCAAGCAAGCAAGCTCCTTTGCCAGAATGTACGAACTCGGCGAGGGATAAATTATCCCCAGGTGTAATTTCTGTACGGTGTGTTTTTAGGGTAAGCAAGCCGCCGCCACAAGAGCTAAAGTGTTGTTTTTACTTTAGAAGCACTTCATCAGTAAACGTGTCTCGGGCGTTTGTTTTGGAATATTTTGAACGAACGTTCAAAGCGCTCTTCTTCTGGTGCAATGCATGAATCTGCGCTGCAGCAGGTGTGTTCCGGATGTGTTTATCGTGAGACTGCTGAATATGCACGAAAACTTCTTCTCTGATGGCATCACGTTCCACAGCGGAACTTCAGTCTCATCAACGTAGTCCGTAGTCTTCCTGCGTCGGTCTCATTGGTACTTGATCGATAAAACATTTCGGAACCCAATGACATGCAAAAATCCCTCACTATGGAAGAGAAATGAACCTAAATTGATTGAACATCGGAATCCAAAATCTCTTAATATGAATAAGAGATCAAATGTGGGAACACGGAATTTAAATCTGTAATTTAGCAACCTTCCATCGGAAATTGGATGTTGACTGTGAGATTGAGAAATCTGAAAACTGA
Organism: Toxorhynchites rutilus septentrionalis; assembly: GCF_029784135.1. Classification (NCBI taxonomy): domain Eukaryota; kingdom Metazoa; phylum Arthropoda; class Insecta; order Diptera; family Culicidae; genus Toxorhynchites; species Toxorhynchites rutilus. The sequence goes on from NC_073746.1 coordinate 114,151,279, forward strand.
ATATATAGAACCCAAAATCTAAAATCAGGGAACTGATGTCGGTAATTTGGTTGTGGAATTTAGATTGAACTGAAGGGATTTGAGATATGAAAGAAATGCATAGGAATTTCAAATCTGAATTCAATATACCTGTCGTAAATTTGAAATTCGGTAGTTGAAATATAAACATGAACTGAGAATGCTCACATCACATTTAAAATTTGGTATCGAAATCTAAATTTTTGCATCCAATCTATAATGTAACTAATCGCAAACTAAATAAATGAGTTGATATTTTTTGACGTAGGACTATGGGGGTAAAATAAATTAATGTTTAGATTTTTAGGAAAATAAGGAAATACAGAAATACAGGGTGGGCCATTTAAAGTGGAAGCATCTGGCAACTCCATAACTTTTGACAGAGATGTCAGATTAACAAATGTCATACCGCGTTGGAAGCGTCATTTCAGTACAATTTTAACCATGGGACAATACACACCTAAACAACGCGCTGAAATTGTTCAGCTGTACATTCAAAATAACTTCTCAATTGTGTTAACTAAACGTGCGTGGAAAAATAAAAATAAAGTTAAAACATCCGCCTGGAGACAACACTATACGTCGATTATATGCCAAATTTATATCGTCTGGTGGTGTTGGTAATGCCAGTCATCTGTCCAGACAACGACCAAGACGTTTCGACGAGAATATTGATGCCGTTCGAGCCAGTGTTGCAGAGACTCCATCGACATCAGGTCGCCATCGTTCGCAAGAGTTAGGCATCGCTCGAACCACTCTCCGACGCATAATTCGTGTTAATTTGAAAATGTTTCCGTATTAAATTCAAATGGCTCAACAACTTAACCCATCTGACTTACCACGTCGACTTGATTTTGCGAAATGGACCATCGAAATGGCCAAAAATGAACGTGGCTTTTGGCAAAAAATCATAATGTCTGATGAGGCGCATTTCAACTTGAATGGAGGAGTGAATAAACAAAATTGTCGGTTTTATGCTACTGAAAACCCTCAATTCATCGAAACGCAACCTCTTTACGACCAAAAAGTTACTGTGTGGTGTGGCATTTATGCCGATAAAGTCATCGGCCCGTACTTCTTTGAAAACGAAAATGGAGCAACGGTAACCGTGAATGGGGAGCGTTATCGGACAATGATAATCGATTTTTTATTGCCATTTGTTCGTGAAAATGAATTGGACAATTACTGGTTCCAACAGGACGGCGCTACATGCCATACAGCGGCTGCCACGACCAAATTATTGCGCGAAATGTTCCCCGGAAGATTAATATCGAAAAACGGCGATTATGACTGGCCACCGAGATCACCTGATTTGACGCCTCCTGACTTTTTTTCGTGGGGATATTTAAAATCCAAGGTATACACTGGTAAACCAAGGACCCTGGCTGCGCTGAAAGACAATATCCGACAAGAAATTGCTGCCATATCGGCCGAAACATTGGGCAAAGTGATGGAAAATGCCGAAAAAAGGGCACATTTTGCGGTCAAGGCCAGAGGCGGTCATTTACGAGATATCATAATCAAAAAGTAGTTAGAACAAATCTCCTTGGACCAAAATAAATGAATTTCAAAAAAAAAATTTAAAATTCCACTTCTTTACTTTGCTATTGCAAAAACAAATCCTTCCACTTTAAATGGCCCACCCTGTATCTCGAACGCTCAAAGCTCCATAACTTAATAAAAATGTTTGTATCAGTTGATTGAAGATACTCCTACGCCACTATCGCAATAAAAATACTTTGAATAATTGAATAATTGTAAAATGTCAAGCATTATCTAAACGTACTAAGTCCTACATTTTAATGGGCCTATTTGTACTACTTAAATTGTACCGACCTAAAGTAGCAACTAGAGTAACGCGGAATACAATCTGAATACATCAATACTACTGCGAAAACAAACGTAGTTATCCCACCGTGCATATAATTCCACACAAAGGAAATAAGAAAAATGAGACAACGAAGCCAACACACGCACACGCTTGCGAGCGGATAACAGTCTTTCCCAACACTGATGTCACATAAAGGGTGTGTCACATCAAATTGCATCACGGAAAAAACGCTGTAGAAATTCGCCCAGTAGACCGATCCTTTTGAAAATTTTAGACAGTAAAATAAAAACTATTAAACAACTTTTGGCATTTTCTTTTTATTCATACTTCGAGCCCAAGCCCGTATGCTCGCACCTTCTTCTTAACCCCGTCCATAAGGTTCTGTACAACGTCAGGTTGTAGTTTTTTTTGAACAGAAATCCATTTTCTCTTGAAGTCCGCTTCCGATTTGACAACTTCTGGGTTCTTCCGGAGGGCCTGCTTCATAATCGCCCAATATTTCTCTATTGGGCGAAGCTCCGGCACGTTGGGCGGGTTCATTTCCTTTGGCACGAAGGTGACCCCGTTGGCTTCGTACCACTCCAACACGTCCTTTGAATAGTGGCACGAAGCGAGATCCGGCCAGAAGATGGTCCGGCCCTCGTGCTGCTTCAATAGTGGTAGTAAGCGCTTCTGTAGGCACTCCTTAAGGTAAACCTGCCCGTTTACCGTGCCGGTCATCACGAAGGGGGCGCTCCGCTTTCCGCAAGAGCAGATCGCTTGCCACACCATGTACTTTTTGGCAAACTTAGATAATTTCTGCTTGCGAATCTCCTCCGGAACGCTGAATTTGTCCTCTGCGGAGAAGAACAACAGGCCCGGCAGCTGACGAAAGTCCGCTTTGACGTAGGTTTCATCGTCCATTACCAGGCAATGCGGCTTCGTCAGCATTTCGGTGTACAGCTTCCGGGCTCGCGTCTTCCCCACCATGTTTTGCCTTTCGTCGCGGTTAGGAGCCTTCTGAACCTTGTATGTACGCAGGCCCTCCCGCTGCTTGGTCCGCTGGACGAATGAACTAGACAAATTCAGCTTATTGGCGACATCCCGGACCGAACTTCTCGGATCACGTCTAAACTGCTTAACTACGCGCTTGTGATCTTTTTCACTGACGGAGCATCCATTTTTGCCGTTCTTCACCTTCCGGTCGATGGTTAGGTTCTCGAAGTATCGTTTTAGTACACTGCTGACCGTGGATTGGACGATTCCCAGCATCTTACCGATGTCCCGATGTGACAACTCCGGATTCTCGAAATGAGTGCACAGGATTAATTCACGACGCTCTTTTTCCAAATTTACGAAAAATTGACAGTGAAGCATGGCCAACGTGATCTATACACTCTTATCTGATTATAAGCGAAAGCTGAAGATATAATTCCTAAAAATTTAATTTCTACAGCGTTTTTTCCGTGATGCAATTTAATGTGACACACCCTTTATAACGGTTTTGCTAGATACTATGAAACTATAAAGAGTTGCGAAACATTGTATTGCCAGCCTCACCTCTGTATGATTCTCCAACCAGCCAATATTGATGAAATCCACTGCTCGACTGCCAAGGTATCATTCATTTCCTAACCGGCAAGCAGTTAACACCACCAACAGCAGTGGTACCAAAACATCAACAGCGACGGCAACAACATCGACAACAGCTGCAGCAGTAGCACCAAAGAGGTTCCAATTTATCTGTACAATCTGAACCATATGACCTGCACCTGTCAGAACGAACAGCAGGAGTTAACCGTTCTCGTGATATCGATATACCGCAGACGGTGATGCAATTTAGTTCGCTTGAGGCACAGAATCGATGCGTTTGACGAGGCGTCATGTAAATGTACGAGACCTTTTTGGGGCATATTGGTCACGTTCCGATCGATTATTCAGTTTTCGCGCAATGTTTCCGAGTTAAAAGTGGCATCAAAGTGCAACTCATTTCAAGGTGGTAATTTATGTGAAGAAAGCATTCTACCGCGGTGAGGGCTGTGATCTTCGGTTGAAATAGGTTGCGATGCGATTGCGTTCGCCTTCGCCGCCACCACCACATAATAGATTCAGTTCGGATTTTCTGTTGCCGTCTGCAAAGTAATTCGTATATTATATAATTCTATTGCTTTACTGTTTTGGGAATGGTTTACGCCACTCTGTGTAAGCATTATGCAGTATACAGTATGCTTATATTACATCTGCTCAGCATAGAAATACGAATCAGAAGCAACATAATCAACTAGCTAGTTATTGTTTGTTTACGGAACGTTTATAACTCGTCCATTTCTCGACAGATCGCTAAAATATTTGCTCCAATCGATTGAAAATGTTTCTATATCGTTTTGTCTCAACCGAAAACGAGTGCGTTACATTTCGGTGCAAAGATTTGAATTTTATTACTTCTTTGCCGGCTAAACGAAGTGGTATGACAACTACTTTCGAAAAATAAAAGTTGTATGAGTGACGTTTGAATTGGCCCATAACATTTTTTCCATAGCTCAGCTTTTCTCCCATAGGAAAACTATTGAAATCACAAAAATCTATAAATTATTCAAAATGATTCAAAATTATAAATATACTTGAGGGTCCATCGAAGTCCAATTTGGTGAGCGGTTGATGCATGTTGTCGAATGACCATAAATATTGTGCTCGCCCTGGACAACCTCAGAGTTTGTATTTTGCTACCGTGTCGGATGCATTCTCAGAATATGTGGGAAGTAAGCATAGTGCAGAGCTTGCACTAACGGACAGAAGTGAAGCCGAAGAGAAATATTAAATTGGACGTGTCACGTTGTTTTCCAGATCGTTATGTGGAGATTGGTAGTGTATGCTGCATCACACATACGAATTGTTGATTCTATGAGTTATGAAATAGATAACGGTGGAGGGGAAACAAATATGTAATCACTTTGGGCCGCCCTATGTCTAGCACGAGAAGAATATTTGTGATGCACACTGAGTGCGCTACGGGTATTGGCAATAACGACACAAATGTCATGTATTGTTCGACTGAGTACAATAATGAATCATGAACCACCCATCTTCAACTACTTCTTGAAAACGCATCCCATCGGTCTTTTCCAGAGTGACCAATGTTTTGGACTAGAGAGGTATTTTAAAATGTTGATTCGTTCGAAAATAATATTCGAAGTAAACTAAAGCGAACTAATTTCAATATTTATTGCCTCGAAGAGTAATGTGTAATTATGATGATGTTTTGGAGTATAGAGGCGTGGTGTCAACTAGCAGCGCATTTTAACCGTTTGGAAGCGGAGCAAATTTTGTGAGCATATGCCGAAAATTCGAGTTTGGATATATTTATATGGACTGGTGGATTGGTGCAAAAATCTCACAAATCTATCGAAACAAGGATGCGCAATGAACGATAAAATTTAGATTTGTTCAATTTGTACCTCCAAAGTTTCCGAAAGACAAAACCCTACGTTGAAAGATGCCTAGGCAAAAATGCTAACATAAAATAAGAAGAGCGTTATCGCGCTCCTCCGCATTCAAACGGTTAAGCCGGATGTAAAGAAGGAATTTCCAAACGGCGAGAGCTGAAAGCGGTTGCTGTTTTTGGAAGTGTTAGAATTGTAATTTTGCTAATAGATACTGAAAGACTACTCGGTAATTCGGTAAGTTCAGTATTCTTGTGTCGCTCTAGACAGTGAGCAATCAACATGTTAGTTCTGATGGTTTATTTGAAATCTGCTCAAACTGTCGTTCTATTTATTTATTTTAATTTTTTTGCGACCCGCGATACCATGACTGAAACGTGTTTGTGGCTCCTCTGGAAAAAAGGTTGAGTACCGCCGATCTAGAGCTTACATTGTGGAGCTCTAATCTGGAAATCGAAAATCAGCATCTGATATTCAACCCATTATTTTTATCTTCTCATGATGGGATTGTAGTGGAATTGGAAACATTAGACTTGAAAACGGAATTCAGAATTTCGTATCCATATGTACGTATGAAAACCAGCATATGTATCTGAATCTGGAATCCGAGCATTGAATTTGTAATCCGAATTCGCGAATCTGATATCTAGTACACTGGAGTCGCTTTTTACGCGGGGGATACGTGCCGCGTAAACAAAAACCGCGTAAAAGAAAACCGCGTAAATTCCAAAATCCGCGTAAAAAACCACGTAAATTCCAAAATCCGCGTAAAAATAAACCGGGTAGTTTTCAGAATCCCTGAAAAAATCTAACAAACAGTGAATTATTAGTTTAAAAGGCAACCCATATTCTAACAATCGATTAACTGATTTTTTTTTTGCATGCTAAAATCGTGATATCTGTATCTCCTTTTATTTCTCAGTGATACAATACAAAATTATTTCGTGTAAAGTCACATCAATTAGCATATTGAGTTTTTATGTGGTTGGTAAGTGCCACGCAAAAAAAAACGGCGTAAATTTCGAAATCCGCATAAAAAAAACCACGTAAATTCCGAAATCCGCGTAATATAAAACCGCGTATAAAAAACCGCGTAAAAAGCGACTTCAGTGTATCTTGATATTTATCGATTACAAACTGGAATCTGGTGATCGCACATGAAATCTAAATTTTATTATGGGTATTTCGAATTTGTAATCTGGCGTTATACTTTTGATATAGACATTTAATTAGAGGATTTAAATATAACATAGGCGTAAATAATTGCGCCCTTGGTGTTAACTTCTAACCTTTAGCATCGAGTCTCACATGTGGTGCCCTTGCATATCATTATGCGCTTGGGCACTCAGCAGAGTAGTGAAATTACTCGATGCGTGACCCATCGAAGGGTTTGCATTTGGTCTGCTCTTTTGGAAACAAAATCGTAGGCTGAGAAGGTACTATCAGTCACACAAATTGTGGTGAGGCTTCGAGTTGGATTCCCGTTTAGATCGGGAAGCACTGATATACATGTATTTATAGATTGGTCACTCAAAGCAGAAATCCGGGCTTGTTATTTGGTGGAATCTCTATTGAGTTATAATCAAAATTACGCGTTATTCGAGTAACTCTCGAATAAAATAAAGGACGAGAAGAAAAATGGCAATTTTCAAAAGAATATCTCAAATTACGATTCAGTCAGGTTTGAACTTATCGGCTTGAAGTGTACTAAATATTTAATAAACCCAGTCGCATAGACCGGATCAACTAAAGCAAAACAAAAAAAACAAACATTTTGCTCTCGGAAACCGTTTATTTACGCTGGTTTAATGAAGTCACCCAGGGGAACAGAGTACTTGCTCTGCCCCATCATTCCATTTCCACTCTTTTCCAACTTTCATAAGCGCACCCGTACCCATATATATAAACCACAATTAGCTAACCGAAACTGACTGAAGAAAATATTTCACCGAATGAGATCTACCCCAGAGGATAATCCTCCTTGTGGGCGGTGAGGTGAGACGAAGGCGGATCATCTATCGAAGGCATCTATACTCAGAAGAGATGGTAGTAATTGTTCCAGAAACCTTTTTGTAAATCCCAAAACTTTTCAATTGGATCCGATTTTTCCATCTAAATTGAAGCAAGAAGTAATTATGCTCTGCGCGAATGGCTTCGTGAATTATACGCCAAGATGAGAAGACGGGTTGATTAAAAAAGGCGATTAATAATCCTCGTTCTCCAGAATAGGATACGATGAACCTTCTGGAACGAAACCAAAAACAATGGAGAATGAGTCCACAAAACTTTATATATAAATTTAAATTGACATATATATATATATATATAATGCCTCAATGTTCTACACGCGAACGTCATCTAACTAGGAATACAAATAAAGCGATTGAAGCTACGATGAGTACAAAAAATCCCACTCTAAACCGGGATGCCACAGAAGAGGGATATTGGGGTTTGACAATGGGTAGGATAATATGACGACGGTACAGTGGAAATGCTACAGTTGTCAATGGAAACCATTCCGCTCAACGAGCCAACGAAGAGAAGATGGCAACAGAAATCAAATTGTTCTATCAGCTTCCACCTCCCCCGAAACGCCAGAAAATTCGCTCCTTTTACCAAAGTTAATGGGAAAATAATACCACAAACAACATTCGGCATCTTCCCCTTTGCATGCCCTCTTCTGTCGGAAGACGGGAAAAGATTAATGTTGCGTGATATCCTTTCCACTTTGCTGGAATCTGCCGAGATTTTAAATCCACTGGCTCCCGGTTGACTTTTGCATTTGTTTGTCATCAGCTTGTCGTCACCACCACGTCTCAGCCTCAAATCTTTCCCTCTTCAGCCCTTAATTACTTATCGCTCTGACTAGGGTGAAAGGGCACCTCAGAGATTAAACAGTGGAGGAAAACGTTGAACTCTCCGCCGCTTATAAGCACATGTTGCCACCACCCATTACACAAACGAAGCGTAAACATAAAATTTAACCACACACTAGACTAAAGATCCCAAGACATGATATGGTGGTCATGGCGTGAAATGTTGACTGAATATTTTATTTCGAAAAATTATCAAATCAATGCTGATGACTCTTATTCTATCATTTATGCCAACAAACCACCAACTTCTAATGAACTAGAGTTCAGCAAAGGAGCATTATTGGCATTCCAGCAGAAATTAGAGCATGTAATAATTCAATAATTTATGGCATGGACACATACTTTTCAGGAATAAATGTGGATTCGATGCACTGAATGTGATAACCACAAACAAACTTATTGTGACAGCTTAATCGTACAGCGTTGTATGCACAACACTAAAACTTATGATAGTGACCGGGGGTATGTGTGTGTGTTCATATAACCATATATCACCGGATCCTTGTGATGAAAGAGACGAATGGGAAAGTCAACATCTTGATTGTGATAACACAAGACTGTATCGGGCAACACGTGGATCGAATGTCGTGAGAAGGCTGCAAACTGCTCACCGAACAAATGTACGCAAACCACAATAGCAAAGAACAAGATCAATAATCGTATATCTTCCAGCGAAGAAGAGAAGTATGCGGTTGAGGGATTATTTTGAAGAATATAAAATAACCGGTATTTGTTATATCGTATAGAAACCAGGCTTCCACCAGCGATAACATGAACGTTTTATTCTCAGAAATATTGTTTCCAATATCCATATAAACCAAGCTCTGTGGCAGGTACAAAACAAAAAATATAAACACAAAAACCCAGCACAGTAAATTCCCTACCGCGAACGTTTGTGGCATGCCAAAAAAAACGGGCAAATATCAATTCCCCCGATGGACACACATAAGCGAACCAACCAGTCACAGCACCACGTGTAAGCTCTTCATCTGACGAGCGAGATGAGACTTGATTGGACATATTCTATGCATATTCAAGGTGCTCCCAGATGACCGATTGGTCGGATATCCAGCTCGAATAACAAAGTACAGAGTGCGCCTTCCAGGATAGGAACGTTTTTTGTTCAAGATATTCGAAAATCTCCCCAGGGCTTGAAGAGAACTTTATGCAGCGTAATACACTACAGTGGTAAACAAATTAAGGCATTGATATGATTTCATATGAATAAGAAAATACGGTTGATTTCACTAGATAATATTACACGATGTAATAGTAAAAATATACACTAAAGTAGCTTTTTACGCGGTTTTATTTTACGCGGTTTTCGGAATTTACGCGGTTTTTTTCACGCGGATTTCGGAATTTACGCGGTTTTTTTTCAAGCGGATTCTGAAAATTTATGCGGTTTTTTTAAGCGGCACTATAAACCGCGTAAAAATTCAATATGCTAATTGATGTATCTTTTCACGAAATAAGTTTGTATTGTATCACTGATTAGTAGCTGAGAAATAAAAGGAGATACAGAAATCATCAAGGTTGCAAATACACAGAATATTCTGTATTTTACAGATTTTTCGCCAAATTTCAGATACAGATATACAGAATTACAGATTTTCATCGAAGATACAGAATTCACAGTTTTTTTACCCAATTTCAAATATTGAATTTATTAAAGTGTTGAAGACAGTTGTTAAGCGGAATCTTGAGCGATTTGAGAAGCTTAAACTATCCGTTTCATTCCAAGTTAAGAATGACCATAATCAATCCGCTAATCGTATATTGACTCTTTTAAACGATCCTATGACTAAAACGATTATGCTTTTCCTAAATTTTAATCTACCGCTCATTAATAACTTCAATTGCACTTTTTAATCAGAAAGTTCTCAGTTTTGCGAATTTTATAATTTATTTATTTATTTATTATTCGAAACCATCCGACAATAAGTCTTAATGGTAAAAAAAAAGGAACTTAGATTGGGAAAAGCCACCTTGAGCAAACGTTAAATTCGAACTCAAAGCGGCATAAAAACCCAATATCTTTTCACAATGGTATACAAAATAAAATGACATAAAAACTAGGCGAATAACAAAGATGGATAACAATTATGACAATACTATACTACGCATACATTTCACAGTTGCACACAAAATATTCTAAAAGGACAATAAATTTCCACGACGATTATATTCTAACGCCATCTGACGAATAGGTTCTTGAAGACCATAATTAGTGCGATGCGCATCAACCCGTAGCAGATGTTGGTTCCGTCGAGGCCGAAGAGGGCAGTACAGCTGAAGTCGCGACAGAACAGCAGGGCAATCAAAGCATCCCGATAGGATTTTATGGACGGTCTTAACGGTAATATCCTTGCGTCGCTGCTCGAGAGGAGCTATGCCAACTAGCTGACAAAGATCCTCATAAGGTGGCAAATTATTATAATTTCTCCAAGGCAGCATGCGGCAAATTCTACGAATGAAGCACTTTTGTATCCTTTCAATTCGAAGTATCCAGTACTCATAATGCGGATTCCAAACAACACAGCTTGTCTCAAGGATGGAACGAACTAATGAGCAATAGAGAGTTCGTAAAGTGCCAGGATCGCAAAATTCTCTACCGATTCGAAAGATTGTTCCGAGCTGACGGTACGCTTTATTGATGATGAATGTATAATGTTGTCTAAACGACATTGGGCTGTCCAAAACAACACCTAGGTTCGTCACGTTATCACTTCGCTGGAGTGACGAGCCATTAATGCTGTAATCGAAAACTATTGGTTGTTTTTTTCGGGTAAAACTGATAACAGTGCATTTCTGAATGCTGATTGTCATATGATTAAAGCTGCACCATTCCGCAAATAAATCAATCAAGCTTTGAAGTCTCAAACAGTCTCTGGTGGTCTCAATTGGCAGATAAATTTTTACGTCGTCAGCGTAGCATAACCTTGTTCCATGAGGCAATAGTCGGGTGATGTCGTTAAAGAACAGCGAGAATAGCAAAGGTCCTAAAATGCTACCTTGCGGTACTCCGGAACCATTCTGGAACCACCTCGATTGGGAGGAACCCACTCTCACGGAAATTTTGCGACCGCGTAGATATGTGCTTAGCCACGAAAGCAAACTAGATGATGCTCCTAATTTGTTGAGTTTGGCAAGCAAAATTCCATGATCAACACGATCAAATGCCGCTTTCAGATCGGTATAAATAGTGTCGATCTGATTACCCTGTTCCATACTACGCAAGCATAGCGATGTAATTTCCAATAAATTTGTTGAAACTGATCGACCAGGGTAAAACCCATGTTGTGCAGTAGAAATGTAGCTTTTCACCCGAAACAGTAAATGATCATAAACAATGGCCTCAAGCACCTTAGAGCAAGCGCACAGGGAAGTGATTCCACGATAGTTCTCCACACTATGCTTATCTCCTTTTTTAAACACAGGGAACATAAATGATGATTTCCAACTTTCAGGAAACTTGTTCTTTCGTAAAGATATGTTGAATATTGTAGCGATCGGAGATTTTAGTGTTTCACAACATTTTTTCAATAAAGCAGCAGGAATACCATCAGGCCCAGGACAATAAGATTGTTTCAATTTGGAAACCGCACAAGCAACATCCTCTGCAACAACGGAAGGAGTTCCGACTGAAAATCCGTCGCTAGCAACGTAACGCAAAGCATTATCAGGTGGTATTGATTCCATGCTGAATACACTCAAAAAGTATTTCGCAAACAAAGCACATTTACTACTGGTGGAAGACGCCACTTCATCATTTAGGAACATAGTCGACGGCAAGCCATTCTCATTGCGTTTATTATTAACAAATCGCCAAAAATGCTTAGGGTTGCCATGAATATTACGTTCTGTGTTACGCACATAGTTAAAGTATAGCACTTTGTTGAGGGTTCTATATTCCCGACTAGCCAATTTGAAAAGGTGACAATTGTAAGCACTTCTGATTGAATGATAAGCGCGAAGGCAAGCATTTTTGCGGCGTTTTAGACGGCTAAGTTCCTGATTTCCCCATACAGGTTTACGGCGTGGACGAACCCGAGGGACATGTCGAAAGATTAATTCTTGAATCATAGCGGTGAAGTTATCAACTACATCATCAGCATCAGAACAGCTCGTCAAAAATGTCCAATCAGCATTGTAAAGGTCAGTATTAATTGCATCATAATCGCCTCGCCGAAAGTCAAACGCATTGGGATCAAATTCGTCGTTAAATAAAACACCGATAGGCTTGTCGTATCTAACCATGAGGGGGGGATGATGAGAGTCAATATTGCACAGCACATCAAGTGCCGTTGTCACTGAGCAAGCTAGTAGAGCACTATGATTGACGAAAATAAGATCCAAGAGCCGACCATTGTGATTAACCACTGAATTGATTTGGTGAAGACCGTTTAAAGCAACGCCATCTAGAAGACAGGAACTGCCAGCATTAACATGAGAATGCGTAGTATCGACCACTAAATATCTGTTGTTTGCGTTCAATTTCCAGGATAGACCAGCGCGGTTGTAATCACCAAACAGTAACAGATCATCATCAGGGTTGAGAGCCTCGTTCGCTTTTATAGTTGACGATATATGACGTTCGATTACTTCAGTCTCATTGTATAAGTTGGGTGGAACATAAATAACTCCAATCGCCAACTTCAAGGTTCCATTCCAAATAGATATCCATAGTTGCTCAAGTGACTCATCCGTAGCATTGAATAATAAAGCAGACGAAAAACAACGTCGAACTGCTATGAGCACGCCACCGCCAGATGACTTATTACTGGTAACTGGACTGCGATCAGTACGAAAGACGGTGTAGTCCTCACCAAACAGCTGGTTAGAAATAATCTGTGAGTCAAGCCATGTTTCGGTGAGAACGATACAATCATACGGTGATTGCCAGTTGCCAGATACTGCCAGTCTGAATTCCGAAATTTTACTACGAAGACCTCGAGTATTCTGGTAATAGAAAAGCGTAGGCTCAGGAGCAGGGACGCTCGACTGAGGCAGACGTCCAGCGACGTCAGCGAATGATGAGCTATGGCTGAAAGAGACATAATGATCTTTTTGCAAATTCATAGAAGGCATCAACTTAACTGGATTGGGGGCCCGGTGGCCCCCAGAGTCCACCGATGGATGATCATTCAAATTTAAGCTGGCTGACGTGATGAAAGAATAGGCGTTGATAGGTCGATTCGTGGAAGACTTTGAATGACGCGAAGGCAAGCGACTTCAGATCAGCGTCTTTTTTAATTAATTTTTTAACAATGGGCTGAGCACCAGGCAGACATGTCACCACAAGAGTAGCAACCTCAGCTTCGGTAACGTGAGGGGCAATACGTGATAGGTATAACCAGAATTTTTCAACTGGTTAAGGTACAGTTTCAATGGCAACAGAAACTTCATCAGCTGACCGGGTACCTCCAAACAGATTTTTATTGGATTTCGCTTGTTTCGGTGTAGTATCCGGTGAACGTACTCTTGGACGTTTGTTTGTACGATGATTTGATGAGATAGCAGGCGTTGCAACGGACAACAATTTTTCGGAAACAGATTTCATGAATGCATTGGTTTGCGCAAGTTCATCTTTTATACCATTCATGCAGCAACTGATCACATCAGATACTGAAGAGACTACAGCATTGCTTAAATCTTGCGAAGCATGATTTTTCATTTGATCGACAGATTTTCGGCAATCAGCGCAGAACCATAATAAGTTCGATTGTCCGTTGACGAAATCGAGATTTGAACGAATCCAGCCGAAGCATTTTATATGAGCAACAGAATCGCACAGATAGCATTTTATCAAATTAAGGTTTTTGATTGGTTCGGCGCATTCATAGCAGCTCTTGTCCATGATCGAGCTTTAATGTACGCAAATAGAATAACTAAAGGCGATTGTGGTGCGAAACGAAGATTACAGTATTTGCACAAAGATGGCACTTCGAGAGAAACAGTGCGTAGGAAAGTCTCAGATGATATGGATTGAATAAACACACGGATTTGTCTCAGATAATGAGACAAGAATGTTGATCATGTTGGGTAACTAATGTTTGGAGAGCTATGTGCAACAATTCGCTGATGCTAACCTTGATGTGAAAGATTTTGAAGACTTTCTGGAGAAGCCTGAGGATGTTTACGTTGGTATCGATGCAGAAGAAGCTGAAAAAGGATTGAATGCAGCTAGGAAGCTAACCTTCAAATCGATTTGCCGTGAATTCTATATTGAACTTGTGAAATAGGTTTCAAAGCGATCCTAAAATTTTCGTCAAGCTACCAAACCTTAATGATTTGATGCGCCAATTTCCTCGATTCGTTGAAGTAGCTAAAAGGCAATGTTTGGATAACGATTTCAGGCTACTCAAGACGAATCTTGTGGGGCAAAAATTGAGTGACTCAGATATAACTCGATCCCAGCTGTTGGAGGTCAAAAGGCGAGATGAGAAATTTTTGTATTCATTGCTAAGGTCGTTTGTACGACACTTTTTGATAACATTCATCAACGTGTATTGAGCGAATATTTTAGCTGCCACCAAAACAAAGTCCGGAAATCGGTTGGCACACACAGTTTTAAACTCTTTTTTGAAAGCGAAGAATTATGTATCGGCTCAAGGAGGAGCTTGAAGGATGAAATTGACGAAAAATTTGAAGGTAAAGTTCAAGAAAACCATGTATAAACATAATACAATTCAGAGAATTATGAGAAAATCTTTTTATGATTTGTTTTGTTGTATTGATACGAATTTAACAACCCATAAGTAAGAAAAATAGATTCAAAATGATAATAAACCTTTATTTTATTTTTCCCTCAATTTTTCGATTAAGATTTTTTTGCTCAAAATACAGATATACAGTTTTTTTTGAGAAAACTTTACAGAATTTAATCTGACAACCTTGGATATCATGATTGTAGCAGGAAAAAAATCGGTTAATCGATTGTTAGAATATAGGTTGCATCTTAAACTAATAATTCATTGTTTGTTAGATTTTTACACAGATTTTCAAAACTGCTCGGTTTATTATTACGCGGATTTTGGAATTTACGAGTTTTTTTACGCGGATTTTGGAATTTACACGGTTTTTGTTTACGCGGCACGTATCCCCAGCGTGAATAGCGACTCTAGTGTACTTGGAAAAAGGCATTGTTTAGGTTATAATCATTGCCGAAAACAAAACAAGTTTTTTAAACCTCAAAATTTTCATTTAATCAAGACAACATGTCTGTACTTTACACTCTAACCTATTCACCACATGGTAATTTCGTAGCAATTCTTGATACGAAATATATCTTTAAATAAGACTTATAAAATAATAAATTATGTATAGATAAGTTGTTTCAACTTGTGTTGAGTTTTTATCGAGTATACATGACGATATGTTTCTGTATTTAACAAATTTAATGTGCATTCGTAAACAAAAATCATACTCATTGCTATAAACGAAACAAAAATTGACTGTGTTACAGTGTCAAATGCGCGAATAAAAGTACGTCAAAATGTTTGCATGCATGGAGCAAACTTCTAACTCTCTCAGACTAAATGTCAGCTCGGAATTGTGCTGAAAAAAACCGACTTGGTTGTAGAGCTGTTCCCCACAATCACGTTATCCACAATAATGCTGTCATATCAATGCACGAGAATATTACACTACATGATAAAATGAAATTGAATCTTTTAAGTATACACAGAAAGTTTTTTCTGATAATAAGAGAAAGTCTCGAAGTCTCTTATGTTGCTCTTGTATATTGCTATGGCATTGATATTAAACACAAACTCGCTCACTCGCTTTATGAATGCTGTATGAGTGGATACCACTTTGAATCATACTTTTAAGCTCATTTTAAGTAATGTATGAAAATGTCGAAAAATGTGCTGAATATTTATTTTGGGTGTACAAATCGGCTTTTGAATTTATTTTTTTTTACAGTAGTTTATTATGATTCCGTTTATATTATAGTAACCGCTTACTATGACGTAATTACACAACGAAGTTTGGTTTTATTTAAAATTCTTTGTAAAATATCAGGATTTAATGACCCCCTTTACAGTGACATGTCGCTTGTTATGACCCATTTTTTATAAATTATGTCCGGTTAAAATGACCGACATTTTTCCACAAGACGCTCTGTATGACATCCGCTTATTATGACGCGTTTATCAGTTCCCTTCGATGTCATTATAAACGTATTCCACTGTATTTATGATAACTTACCATAATAATAAAGATTAACACCATTGTACGACGAGAATTTGTAGACAAAAAAAATGCAGGAGTTACTTCAACCAATATTCGTACTTATAAGTGATAGCTCATAATTACTATACGTACTTCCAGCAATTATAAAAAAAAAAATTTTTTCGGGTTATTTGCTCAATGAGGCACAAGCAAACTGCTTTTCGCGAAGGATAGGGACCGCACAAAAAATCGCCTAAAAAACAAAAAGGCTTCCTCAAGTAAACCACCCAAATCCTAATGATTCCATTCGTGATCAATGTTCGATTTCATTTTGTTTTCCTTCTATACGTTAAGACATGTTGCCTCTCCGTTTTTTTAAACAAAATCGCAAAAAAAAAATCGCATATAAAAAAGAGCACAGTTTTTACTGTACATAAACATTATGCTGAAAACATTGGAAAAATGAAGACATACTCAGATCCGAGTATCGGACGAATTGGGAATATCAAAATTATTTTATGTTCATTGAAACATGTTCAATTTCCATATTTCCATACAATTTCCAAATATGAAACGAGAAAAAAAATAATAATATGTGTTTAGCACAATATGACAAAAAAACATTATGAAGAAAGCGATATTCAACCTGAGTCAAATGATTCATCAAGAATCAAACCTCATGAATATTCAATCATTAACCAAGAAGCAGCCGTTACATGATTTACAGTAAATTAACTTAAAAAGCACTGGATAAACACAGAAAATTATCCAATTCGTCCAATTTCACTCTAATGAATGAAAAATCGAAGACGATTAACTGCTAACATCATAGCATGAAAACTCAGCTCTAATGAACTTGAAAACGAAATAGGAAGCAACTGTTTCCCGAAGTTGAAGTGTCAAAACGAAAGGAGCATGGATTACATTAATTGTCTGAAAGTGACATTCAAAATCAAGGTAAGACAACCAGAGAATTTTTTGTAACAAATTGCGAATGACGATGAGAAGTTGATCTAGTACGGAAATGTGAACCACATTACCTTAATAGCTATAAAAAATTCATTCAAATATAATACTTTACAGCAAATCCATGATGAAAAAATATGGTTCGATTTTGGTCAAACTAGTATATTTATTTCTTATCAAAAAAATTTAGATCTAATAATGAAGGTCCCCGCCTCATTCCCCTACATAGGATTGAGTTGGTCGATTATCTAGTTGATAATTAATTGATACAAAAAAAAACGAACTGATTTAATCTACAGATAGGAAATCACCTCATTTCGATACCGGTGTTTCACTGAGCTTCATCTATTGAAAAGTTTCATTGAACATGCTTGAAAAAAGTAAACAGTAAATCTTTCCGTTCAGCCAAGTCACAAGAAAAAAAAACACTTGTTGCCCCGTCAAGCCATCCCATAGCATCTTTTGAGTTCACTGTAATCTGACTGCCAAATTTGTCAGACTAACTGTTTTAATCTACAGATTATTCAAACATTTGACACGTTGAATGAATTTCAGGTTGTAACCTTCTCGTTCATTCTGACGATTGTCTGCTTGATCCTTCAGAAAAATCTCATGGGCCTTCTTCATTCGACAACATTCGCTCTCTCGATCTTCAGCCAAACCTCAATCATAACTGTGTTTCTTTTTATCAAGAGTTGCATATTCAATTCCACAATAAGAACAAACTTTACTATGTTCCAATCGCTATCACAATTCAGATTTCTCATGGCTGCAATAACGCGCGCGAGCTCAAACTTATGTAGACAACAAACTATTTTCTTTTTTTTTCTTTTAATTTAAATAAACATATAAAAAATCCTTTATTATTATTGAGACAAAAATGGCAGTTCATTCTTCCATACACATACAAATACAAATCATAAAAATTCGTCAAAAACTGATTCGTCAATTACAATCTCAATAATCAAATTGCATTTTTGACATGTGAATTGCCGTTTAAAATCCGCTCCAGTTTTTATTATGTTTGAGATTTTTTTTATTGTTAATTTTTTTGTGCTTTAAGACAAAAAGAGACTCTTGTTGTTCATATATATTTTAAAAATATTTGTGCTTACCATATTATTGGGTTCTGTGTTATGGCTCAATACTACCATGCGTCTACAATGGTTCATTCTGATGAAAATATTGAACTAATGGAGACGCATGGTTGGTTTTTGGGAGAAAATATTCAAACATATTTGTTCTTTAAGGTTTTAGATCTATCGGACTAAAAGAGACATCAGATTTTAAATTTGGTTCAGGGAAAGTTCTGCTTTTTTTTCCCTAAAGAATTATTCGTACCTTCCTTTTTTTAGATATCAGCAACCTTATCAACACAGGATTTACTGTGAAAAATAAAGCTCTGGTTTAATGATCCTCACAATCATTTAAATTTTAAAATTATATTTTTTCAAATTTCACCCTTACGATTCATTCATTCATTCAGTCAATATGCTAATTTTTTTAATTTGTCATATTTGAACCGCTTCTCTCAGGTGCAATCGATGATTTTAAAAAAATATGTATGTTTGTAAACTACCCGACAGATTTTTTTTGTATCAGGTGAAGGATATTCGAATAAACGTTTTTGGAAAAACTGTATACTGCTCCCCAATTGTCCACCAATAGAAAAAAAAATTGAAAAAATATGATCATGATTTTTGGATTGTCGAGACCAAACAGGAGAAACTTGCTTTTTATATGATTTTCAGAAAGATGAACCTTTTATCCATAACATACCAGCAATTCTATATTTCGGAAATGAAAAAAAAAACATAAGTTTAAATATTTTAAAAAAATCAGTTTTCTAAAAATGATATAAAAAACTAAATCTCTTAGGTCTTGACACCTTGAAAACCAGATAAACGAACATTTTGAAATTTTTGTTTTGCCAGTGTTTCTATTTTTCTTGTTTTTGAGCTTAGAGAAAAAAAGGCTTGAAAGATTATAAAATGCCTTATCAAATAATCAGAATTTTTTTTTTTGTTTTCAAGGGACACATTTTCTGATTTTGGATATCGTTCCTTAAAAATACCATGGATTTCTGCTGGTTGAGAACATCAATGGTATAACAATTGCCTACTTTCAGGCAAAAACTTCAGACAAGTTTTGTTTTTTTGTGGCTTTCAGTTGTTGAACCAATGGAGACGCATGATTGATTTCAGGCGAAAATATTCAAAACTATTTCCTGAGGTTTCCCAGGCAGGGTTGCCACATATACAGGATATTCTGTATTTAACAGAATTTTCGCCAAATGGCAGATACAGAATCTGTATATACAGAATTTCAGATTTTCAGCAAAGATACAGAATTTTAGATTTGTTTTAAATTCAAATTTAAATATTAATTACAATGCATTTTCTGTCTACATTCTTACTAATAAACTTAATTTTTTTTCTTTGAGCCATGAAGATACCTTGATGTATGAAAACGTTGAACCACTTTCACTTCACCTTTCCACTCCGACTAAGGTTGTTTGTGGGAAACTTTTTGATAATTCCACATTCATCATCGTATGTAGAGTGAATATTCTCGCATTACAATGCCAAAAAAACAAAGTTCAGAAATCGGTTGGCTTCCACAATGATGGACTCTATTTTGAAAGCGAATAACTATGTATCGGCTCAAGGAAGAGCGTCAAGGATGAGATTGACAGAAAATGAAGCCAAAGTTCAACAAAAACATGTATAAACATCATACAATTTACTATGAGAAAACATTTTTATGATTTTTTGTTGTTGTGTTGATACGACTTTAACAAACCATAAATAAGGAAAATAAATTCGAAATAGAAAAAAGCTTTCTTTTCACTTTTTTGAGTTTGTTTTTTGATACAGATTTTTTCACAAAATTTTACAGAATTAAATGTGACAACCATAGCATATATTTCGTTCGGAAAGTTCATACTCTGTTTTACATAACATCAGAATTATTTATATCTTCGTTTTCGAGACATATTTTTTCAGAAAGCGAAACATTGGCATACCATACATGCTATACCAGCCATGTGACTCAGTTTAATTTTTTAAACCTATAAAATTTTCGCCTCAACACGTTGCGCCCCGCGTCGGTTAGGAGTGCGTTGATCACTAAGATTGACAGTTGCGAAATAAGAAAATAAAAAATATGTTTTATTTTCGGATGTGTTACAAAATGTGACTACTTTGAAAAATTAAAATTCTGACGGTTTTTTTTATACAAAAAATATATTTGGGTACTGGGACCGACACATATATCGTGCAACCCACGTTGATGCGGGCTGATTGAAAAGTGCAAGAAGAACATTGCGGGGCTCAACGTGTTAACCCTTTAAAAGGCCGTGGAAACCAGCTAAGGGATCGGCTTCAACTTCTGAGAACATAATCCTTACATGAGGAAGAACACCTTCGAAAAATGTTTAACTATTGAAACAGTTGAAAAAATAGGTGGCAATATAGTTGCCACTGTCCGTTAACCCCTAAGCACTGCTTACCGCTACCTTGTAAATTTACTTTATTGCGCCTTTGGTTATGCAAAAAATCAAAACAATATTTAAGGTGCAGCAAAAAAAAAATTTTTTTTTAAAGAATAAAAATTGTATTTTTCATCAAATACACCATTTATTTTATTGAAAAAAAACTGCATGATCTTACACAGCAGATCCAGTAGATCGTTTACAGTGAAAAACTTGTGAACTTGTTGCATTTTCAATGAATTTAAACAGAATTTTCTGCCGGCGCTCTAAAATCGTGGTTTTGTTATATAAAAATGACTTCTAAATTAGTATCGTAGATTTTTAGCAGCCCAATTGGAGTACTGCCAGATACCTTTAGATGTTTTTGGATAAGTAAAATAATGAAATAATATCCCAAGTGCAGCGAACAAAATATTTTCCGTTTGTGGCAATATAGTTGCCACGGTCTTATAAAGGGTTAAACCATTCATGCGTCTCCATTGGATTTTTCATAAGAATATTAAAACAATGGAAACGCATGGTTTATTTCATGCGAAAAGGAAAACTGTTCTTTTAGGCTTTCGAGGTGTCGATCTAAAAAAGACGCTAGTTTATTTTTTCGGAAAGCTTAGATTTTTTTTCACATAAAATAACGATTTTCTTTTTCGTTTTTGAGTTGTATTTTTCAAAAAATCAAATAGGCCTTTTTAATTTCATTCGTTTTTCCTACTGTCATATTCATTTACATTTTTTTTCATAAAAACCTAACACAGATCAAAACGCACAAAACCGTATTTCAAGTATTTAAAATGTTATTTTTCCTCAATATTTTATTGATTTCCCCACAACTTTGCTACAGATCATATTTTAGTCAGACATCAAATCCCTTATCAAAAATTAGTCCCAATTAACACATTGCGGACCGCTCACGAGATTTCTCGTGTTTCGCGTTCCGTCTATTACGGATGGATCACGAAATAACCCGTGTTTTTTACACTTGATGGTTAAATTCTTGGTCTGCCAAGAATTTAACAAGGCCTACCGATGGCTCGCCTTCGTCTCATCCACACCGAATGAGACGATCTCATTCGTGGAATCCGAACAAATGAAGCGTACAAGTTTGCCCCAAAACGTGCGGTCCTTAATGTGTTAAAATTGATCGTCTGATGAGGAAAATTGTAATTTCGGATAGGTTTTTATCTTATGTACGAGAATTTAAAAAAAATCGGAGATCATCGCATCAAAATCCGTTTTTTAGGAGAAAAAATGAGAAGCGAGGACAAGAAATTATGCCTTTGCTGTGGCAAACCGACAGTTTGCTGCTCTGCTTTGTGCGGATTCTGATGCAATCGGCGGGCGCATAAAATCGATTGCATCAGAATCTGCACAAAACATTCTCATTGCAGAGCATGTTTTCTAGCCACCAAAAGCCTTTCTCAAGGCTAAGCGGTAATTCTAAATTTTCTAGACAACTTCACCGGTATCCTTCCGCTTCTTTTTCAGATCTTGTGCAACAAATGCGAAATATTTTTCGATTTGCCTATTTACTTCTATTGGGTGTATGGGGATCCATTCCGATATGATTCACCCAGTTTCATAGATACCAATTTTCGGCTTTGATGTATCATGCATTCTTTCTTATAGATCAGATCTTCGAGTAGCTTGGTGGCTAGTCAGCGCCTTGATAGTTATTCCGAGCATTATTAAGCCATTAATTTCTGATTTCATGCTTCCAATGAATATATGTAAGCATTTGAAAAAAAAAGTCAGTTTCTTTACTCGGTGGATTAATAGCTTTAATTCAAATTGCTTGAGGGATTGGTTCAGGGAACACTTTCTATTTTATATATTGGAGAGAGAAAAAACCGTAATACCACAGAGCATTGCTACCGAATCGAAAATCGAAACTGCCCATTCTTTCGAAACCGCAGCCTCAACATCACATTGAAATTGCGCCCTCTCTACCGTGTTTTATCTACAACTTCTTATCACTGCTTGTAGAAAATTGGACCTATTCGCTACACTTCATCAAGTGATTAGCGGACGAATACAAAACAGTTCAAGTGGAACGATGAAAGTGATTAAAGCGATGAGAGTGAAGCATAGCTGAAATCCTTGTCGTTTATTTATTGCTAGTCTCTTGAATCTCGCTCCTTTTTCGACGGAAAATGGCCAAACAAAGGGATCCTGCCGCAGCGGTTTTCGTTTCGCCGTGTAATCCTCGGGACATGTAAAGTCCATCCGATAACGCTAAAGCTTTCCACGCGCGCTTTCTAGATTATAAGTCAACATGAACGGAATCGACTGCTCGGCTGTTCGTTAGGCTGGAGATAATGTCAGGAAAATTGATTCTTTTGTGCAAATCATGACGAGCTTCTCTGAGCGCAGCCATGTAAAACTTAGATGACTCCGGATAGAGCCTATCAGAGGCCTTTGTGTGCGATACAATAAAAAGTGAAAAATGTGCTACATTTTCCCGTTGGAAAAAGGCAGTTTTTGGTAACAGATACCGTTTTTTTGTGCAACGTTTCTTCGCCCCGGGGCTTTTATGTATATGGTAGCGCATAAGTTGAATTACACAAACACCCAGAGTGTGTATCTTGGATCCAACGATGCCTATGCTCTCTCTCTCTCCAGGACTTATTATTCTTTCTAGAATTTCACGTTTCAATTTAATACACATGACAGAACAATTGCTTTACGGACCGATCGCTGTGTAGAAAATGTCAACACACTGTGCTAAAGCTTCTGGGAAAGCATACATATGGTTTGGATCCCGAGCGTAGAATGAAACACATACCTGACTCTTTTTATTGGAAAAAGCTCCTCTTTGTCTTCCCGAAACCAATCAGAATATTTAATTATGTTTGGAAAGGTCCGATCCGAAGTCAAACGATATCGGGCGCATTCGTCCAAAGAGAGGTGAACAGTTCAAACAAATCATGCTCGGGGGAATATTTCCCTTTTTTTAACGCGAACAACTTGGAATCCGATATCGGTGGAATGTTTGAATTCAATTAAATGCATATTTCAATGTATCCATAGTTTTCACAATTATCGATGATAGTCTCAGTATTTATGTTTCCCCTCTCGAATACAAAACCAACATAATTATATCGAATCCATCGAAAAGGTTCCACTACGGCTGGATGCATTGTAATTTCAACTACACGTGGAGTTGTTTTCTGTATACACCATTAGAGTCTGTTTCGGAAAAAGGGATGCGCATAATTTCGATGTAGCCGGTGGGCAATTGAACCCCCGTCATCCGCCACATAAACACATCGTATGAGTTACCGATCATTTTTGTTTGTTATTTCATCGACCATCAGATGCGCAGTTTTCGGTTAAAGGGCGAAAGGTTACCTGGTTCGATTAATATTCGCATTAATATTCATTATGGGAGAACGTCACACCTGTATGACCGACATGTTCTCAAATGTATCCTGTTTTCCGACTGTACATAGATTTAGATCAATTTGACAACCAATGGTTATTTCCAATTTGAAAAAAATCTGGAATATAAAACATATTGAAGAATCACATAAAATATATTGAGGTAGATTTTCGACAAGGTTGTTATTCACTACTACTCAACGTTATAATCCCCGCAAGGATTCTCCTATTCAGACTGCACAACCCATCATTCAAATCTCAACGGATACAGCTTTTGATGTACATATATTCCGAGCAAACAGTCGGCTAAGCCAATTTCGTCGTACGCCGCCATGATTTGTTCCTTTACCTCCGCTTTCCTTACCTCTGCCATCACTCCCCCCAATACCCAATTCGACAGGCACGAAATGGTAAAAAACGAACCGACACGAAAAATGTATCAAAAAGTGATAAACGTGTGCGGCGCCGCAGCTGCTGTTACCCCCACCAAAATTCCTTTTTCCTCGGCCCTTTATTTATTTTGCAAGGTTGCTGATCCGTTATAAACTTCTCGGGCACAGAAAAGGAAACAAAAAACAACACCGCAGTATATACCTCCGCCGTATACTTGTTGCGGAAGGAAAGGCAGGGAAATCGAAAGTCAAAGCGAGTACTTGTTGCTTGCAAAAAAAAACGAAACGCGAATGAACACGTGGGAGCATCAGCGATGAACGAAATATTTTCGGAGGTTAAAATGTTTGGATTGTTTGCGTTGAACCCTTTAAATTTTTATGGGTAATAGAGGATGTAAAATTACGTCGAATGAAAACTCTAACGAGGTTGTAGCCACAAAGCTTATGCATAAAATGTTATGAAGTGACACACGAGAAGTGCGATTAGGTTAGCAAAATGTAAAATGCGTGTGTGGTTTTAGAGCACCATTTTTATTAAAATACGCACGAGCTCATGTTATTCACAATATCAAATGTTCAATTATCGCTGATACTAATTATTGCATATCCCGCACATAACCCACACCTCATTAAATACATGACATAATAAAATATACGCTATGATTGAACATTATTTTTGTTGTAAATCTCGTCATCAATATTGAAAAAAAAATCATACACCCAAACTAGCGTTGGCTGAAAATATTTCATCTTTGGCAGAAATGATGCCATTTCGTGTGCCAGTGGGTCAAATGAGCAAACAATGAGCTGTTTTAAAAGCTTAAAAATAGTTTGTATGTATGCGAGCAGATATCTCTTTCTGTTTTCTTTCCTCGTTTCATTTGGGATTGTGCCAAAAAAAGTCAATTGTCCAAGTCAATGTGGATCGAACCAAGGCCGGCTGGAAAGCAAAGCTATTTCACACGACCACGCTATCCATATAGCTGCCAGCGCTGTTATATTGAAGCGTGATAATATTACACCTGATCATAAAATGAAGTTGGAGAGTTCGATCCCCATTGACGTAGTATGAACTTTTTTTTTGGCACAATCCCAAACGAAATGAGAAAAGAAAACAGAAAGAGATGTCTGCTCACATACGTACAAACCATTTGTAAGCGTTTAAAACAGCTCATTATTCGCGCATTTGACCCTCCAACACACGAAATGGTATCTTTTCTGCCAAAGAAGAAATATTTTCAGCCAACGCTAGTTTGGGTGCAGAAGCGTGATAATATTACACCTGATCATAAAATGAAGTTGGAAAGTGTTTTCTAAGAAGGACATGAACGAGAATATATATATATATATCTCTGTCTGGGCCGTGTATTTGGCAAACTGTACGAAAAGCTTTCATATGCTTTCATTTAAATGTATCTCCTGTTTCGCTCGCTCATATTGGCTCTAGCATATATATCATACAAATTATATACATGTATTGGGGAGTAGAACATTTTCTGTTATTTTTCAACTCATTTAATGTAAAAAATGGGGATGCCATAACATGTCCTAAAAATTCACTTTGGATGTAGAGGACGACGTTGAGCTATATGGTAGGAATGCGCTGACTTACTGGGACTGACAGTTATAAAATAAAAAAATAAAAATATACACGGTTTGTTTTCGAATGTTTTACAAAATATGTCTACTTTCTAGTCGAATATCTGACTATTTTCTATGTTTACAATAGGTATCTTCGGGGGCTGGGACCGACACTGACATTGTGCAAATGCTCTTGATGTGGGTTGAAAACGCACCACAAAACGTGATTTTTCATGATAACAATGCCTCATCGGACCACGCAAGACTGGCAAGGAAAACGATAGAGCTGATTAATTGGGATCAACAATCGTATGCGGCTTATTCCCCAAACTTGACTCCTTTCGATTGCCACCTAAATTGTTATAACAATACAGGGCAGACTCGATTATATACGGTCTCCGATTTCTTTTCACTATTCAGGTATTGTAAAAATAATAGGTGTAAGCATTCGTTATAAAATCATCTGAATTATAACCTATCATACATAATGCATATTAAAACGTCATCTCTGTGTGGAATTGTTTATGCTATCTGTTAAAATTCATATTATTTTGACCGTGAGCGAACGTAAACTTTCATTGACCAGTATTTGAGTAGAAAACATAATAGGTATATTACAGAGTGGCCACTCAATTACAATTATTGAATTCCCGCATGAATTTACGCAATTCCCGACTTTCAGAAATGAAAATTTAATGATATAATGTCGTTAGTTAAAAATTGAGTTTTGAACCGGAATTGTGAAAATACGTTTACTTTATTGTTTCCAAGATCCTCATGTGACAAAAAATTTAACGGTTTGTTTTCAGCAAGATATTTTGAGTTGGATGTAGGGTTCAGGGATGGACGGAATTGATTCTGGAATATATGCACCTGGTGTTACGGACCTATTTTAGATAGCAGGGCTAAAAATAAATTAAAATAATCAAATATCAAATTTGTAGCGCAACGCGCATTTGAAAAACAAAATAATGCCAGCAAGAAGAAACCACATTTTTTGTTTCCTTTTCTTCAATTGTTCTATACAGCTCCCAAGATAAGCGCGCCAGAGATAGCGCATTAGACGAAGGGATAGAAGTAAATATTTATTGGCGGGTAGTTAGCTAGATGTTTCCCACTTTAACCTTTTTCGTTGGAAGCATGTTTTGAAAAGACCCAAGGTGAGAGCGCTGTATGGGCCATTCGAGAGGTGATAAAAATAGTTTTGTTTAGGTCTCGCCCTTTATTGCGCATGGAATGAACGCGAAGTACAGTGAAGGAATAAGGCAAAGAAATAAGAATGTTTTTTTAAAATCCCACGCGTGTTACGTAGTGAAGGATAAGAAAAGGAAAATATAAATAGAGATTCCTTTGCTGGCAATCAGCAAATAGTTAGGTCGTAAAACCTTCACCAAATTGAGCCCCTTTATCAAGAGCGAAGAATGGAAACCATGGGATGAATTTGATGGCAGATAACCGATGCGGTTTCGGGAAATAAGTAAATAAGTTCCCTGGTTAACACCTGGTACCTGAAGCGCTTTACCCTTTATAAGGCCGTGGCGACTATATTGCCACCAACAATAATTTTTTTTTTCGCCGCATTTGGAATATTTTCTTTCAATAATTTACTTTACCAGAAGCTTTTAAAGGTATCTGGCATTACCTCTTTGTTTTGGGCTGTAAAAAAAGTACGATATAAATTTGGGAGTCATTTTATATGACAAAACCGCGATTTTAGAGCGCCGACAAAAATTCGTTGAAAATGCAACAAGTTGATAAGTTCTCCACTGTAAGTGCACTATTTAGGATACACTGTGCAGTTTTTTCAATAAAATAAATGGTGTATTTGATGAAAAATTCAAATGTTCGATGTTACTTTGTAAGTGGTACAGTTGTGTTCAAAATAATAGCAGCGCCTAATGCTATTTCTACATTATTATTACTATTGTTGATGTTATCAATGTTATCAACTAATCATATGAATATATAAAGGTGTCATCACCGGTTCAAAACCCATATTGTTTATAGCAATACAATTTCGTTTAGTGTATATTTCATTTGACACTTCCGGCTGAGTCCGTTTCACGTTGTTCAAAATAATAGCAGCGAAAAACAATTTCAAACAAAGTTTGTTTCCATTCGGAGTTTTATACTAGTTTTGCTATTTTGTTAGTCGATAAGTATATAAAAATTAAGATATGTACAAGAAAATATGTTTGTTTTGTTTGTATTGCAGAAAATGGGTCGCGGAAAACATTGCTCTGAGGAGCAGCGCAATTTTATCAAAACGTTGATAAATCAAGGCAAAACTTACAGACAAGTACAGCAAACAGTGGGGAGCTCGGCCAAAATGATAAGCAATGCTTTGAAATGGAAAGACAAGTTTGAAACTCGTGGCCGGAAACGTTGCACTTCTGAAAGAATTGATCGAAGTATCATCAAGATATCACGGGCTGATCCAACTTTGTCTTCTAATAAGATCAAAGATGAACTAGACTTAACTGTGAGCACTGTTACAGTAAGACGACGATTGACGGAAGCCAAACTATACGCACGTAGTCCTCGGAAAGTACCATTGTTGACAAAACGTCATGTCTCGAATCGCCTCAAATTTGCTAAAATGCATATCGATTGGCCGAAAGAAAAATGGCGTAATGTTTTGTGGACGGATGAGTCCAAAATAGTTTTGTTCGGTTCAAAAGGTCGTCGTCAGTATGTGAGACGTCCACACAATACGGAATATCAACCGCAGTACACGGATAAGACAGTAAAGTACGGCGGAGCAAAAATGATATGGAGAAGTTTTTCGTACAACGGTGTCGGGCCAGTTTATCGCATACCAGGCATCATGGATTAACATGGCTACATCAAGATACTCAGTGAGGTTATGTTATTTTATGCTGAGGAGGAAATGCCACTAAAATTGGTGATGCAGCAGGACAACGATCCTAAACACACGAGCAAACGCGCTAAGGCGTGGTTTAAGGAGAAGAATATTTATGTTATGGAGTAGCCAGCGCAGTCTCCAGACTTAAACCCTATTGAAAATATGTGGGAAGATGTCAAATACGTTGTTTCTGAAGCCAGACCAAAAAAATGTGGAAGAATTATGATCTGTAATTCGTGATTCGTGGGCTGCAATAACCGACTCTCGCTGCCAAGCACTTGTGAACTCGATGCCGAAACGGTGTGCTGTTGTTATTAAGAATAAGGGCTACGCTACAAAGTACTAAGGTGGATAATCATGTTACAGAACAACTTCGAAATCTTTCAGCGCTAATTACAAATTATTATCTTATTTCAGATTTTAAATCAGCACTGCTATTATTTTGAACACAACTGTATGTAGAAAAATACTTTTTTTCGCTACTCTAGAAAAATTATTTTAACTTTTTCATAACCAAAGGCGCAATAGAGTGAGTTCACAAGGCAGCATCAAATAATATTTTGGGCGTCAGTTTCAACGGGCTGTGGCAATTAGAATTTCACCAGTGTTATTGGGGATAACGTGCAATGGCAACTACAGGGTGCCTGGCGAATTTTTGCAGTAAATTTCAAATAGCAATTTCTCATGCAAGATTCAAATATATCTGGCAGCACTGACCAGCTTATACTATTAAGTGTCAGATGTGAACAAACAGTGTTCAGTAAACGTAAAGATGTCGAAACAAGAGGGTAATTGGTCAGCTGTCATCGTTAAGCAATTCCCGACTTTTCCCGCATTTTTCCCGATGGATTTTGATTCCCGACTTTTTCCCGCATTTCCCGCTTTTCCCGAATGGGTGGCCACCCTGGTATTACTATACTATTACTATACTATACATCGTGACGTGACTTTTATTACAAGTTGGTTATTGATTTACGGTTTTTTGTGAATGAAAATAGAAAGTCAGTACTGATATACTAATATTTCATAAAAAAAATTAAAAAGCTTTAAAATTTTGCTTTCTGTTTACAGACAATGAGTCGTGGTAAACATTGCGATCCCGATGAAAGACGGCTGATTAAAAAACTGCGATATGAAGGTAAAACTTTTAAAGAAATAGCAGAAACCATCGGCTGCTCACAGAATATGGTTACAAATGCCCTGACACACCGGAAGAAATCAGAAACATGAGAACGGAAAAGGAAAACTAGTTCTAGGGATGACCGCCGAATACTGAAATGGGTGGAAAAAGATCCTTTCCTTGCATCTACTTCGATTAAAAAAGAACTTGAACTTGAAGTGACAACT
Source organism: Toxorhynchites rutilus septentrionalis (assembly GCF_029784135.1). Classification (NCBI taxonomy): domain Eukaryota; kingdom Metazoa; phylum Arthropoda; class Insecta; order Diptera; family Culicidae; genus Toxorhynchites; species Toxorhynchites rutilus. The sequence goes on from NC_073746.1 coordinate 114,181,621, forward strand.
GGAACAACCCGGAACTTCATTGATTGTAAATACCGTACTCGTGCTGCCAGAAAAACTCCTTGCGTATCGGAAAGAAATCGTAAAAAAAGACTGCTATTTGCCAAATATCATCTGAAGAATCTCATACACCATGGAGCCAGTTATTTCAGAAATTTGCTATGGAATGACGAAATAAAAGTGAATTTCTTCGTTGCAGATAGCCGGCATTATGTTGGACGTCCCAGAAATAGCGAGTTCTCTCCACAATACACGAAGAAGACCATCAAGCATGGCGGGGGTTACATTATGGTATGGGGATGCTTTTCATGGCATGGCGTTGGACCTCTTTTTTGGATAAAGTCTATTATGACACAGAATGAATACCTTGGCATCTTGAATTAAGTAATGCTACCTTATTCAGAGAAGAAATGACATTAACATGAAGATTCCAACAGGATAATGATCCTAAACACAAGCCGAAAAAGACCTCATCCCAATAGAAAATTTTTGGAATGAGGTCAAAAAAATATATCGCGAATATAATAAACAAAAACCTGGACGAGTTGTGGAACGCGATTCAAAAAGCTTTTTTTTTTTTTTTTTTTTTTTTTTTTAATTATACATATTTATTTCCAGTTATTTCCTAATTACAATATCCATAACTACTTACTACACTATTTACAAACAAATATTGGTAAGTAACATACATAACATTCCTAGCTGTTCTCTTTCTTCATTCACACGTTTTACCAAAACGCATTGAGAGCCGAACTAAAGTGTCTTTCGAATACTTTTCTGTTGTTCCAACGTATGTTACGTAAACGTCGGTGAAAATCAAACAAACTCCCGTTTTTGAAATGTCTTACATTATAATTAATTGCCTCTCCTACTAGAAAAAGAGCTGCTTTTTTTCTATTATCTTTCCCTGATATGTCATCTGACAATACGTGCTCGGGTGTTCTATAGTTTAGTTTGAGTTTGATTTTAACTATTTCTTCAATCCATTTCCATATTTTTCTTGCATCCGTGCATTTTTTTATCCTATGTATGTTATTATCAAGTTCACCACACTTTTCACATACATAACTTTCTAGACCATTAATTCTATGGTTGTACATTTTTACATCGTTAGGAATTATATCGTTAAAGATTTCATACAGTACAGATTTGGTTGCTGTTGATAAATACTCTTTACTAATGTTCTCCCAGATTTGATTCCATCTTCTATGTGGATGCTTTTCTTGAATCTTATTGATTCCATCTGTTTTACTCAAAAACAAATAGTAAAATTTGCGGCATGAATCAAAAAAAGGGTCATTTTTCAGCTCGTTCGCTTTTTTAATTAGCTGATTTGTGTTTGGAGTTATATTTTTCAGCGTGCGAGTTTGCATCAGAAAATGTTCACCAGCAACATGTCTGTTCAGATTAATCAAACAATTCACAAATAATGCTTTGGTTTTACTCTCTACGTCTACTAGGTTAAGTCCTCCTCTTTCAGGACATTTATATAGTTGGTTTCTGGCTACTTTATATATAGGGTTCCTAGCCCAAAGGAATCTTCCTGTTATTAATCTAATTTTAGCCAGATGTTTATTTTCCATAGGCAAAATTTGAGAAATGTACCACAGTTTTGACAGGGTAAATACATTCAATATCCATGTTCTTTGCACTAAGTTAAGGTTCCTTGCAGAGTTTGTGAAAATTGTCGCCTGTATTTTCCTTATCAAATCGTCATAGTTACTGTTAATCATTGATTTATAATTAGATTCAACTAGCATTCCTAAGATTTTAAGGTTTTTTTTTCTTTTAATCGAGCGGGACCCATTTTGCATTCATTGAATCGAATAAATCCCGATTTTTTTAAATTCATCCTAATTTTTGCGAATTGAGAAAACTCTTCAATTGAACTAAGAGCTAAATCGAGCTCCTGTTCATTCCTGATCACCAATATCAGGTCGTCCGCGTATCCGAATAACTTGTAAAAATTATCCATGATAAGAATACCATTCAAGTTTATGTACAAAGTTCTTATCAAAGGTTCAAGATACAACGAAAATAAAATCATTGACATAGGACATCCTTGTCTTACCGACCGATTAATATAAACTTCTTCTGATAAAAATCCATTGATCAAAATTCTTGACGATGCATTTTTGTACACCATTTTCAGCAAGTTTATTATTTTTACTGGAATTTTAAACTTATTCAAAATGTTCCACAAACACACGTGGCTCACTGAATCAAAGGCCTTTTCCAAATCAATAGCCATAAGAACAAATTTATATTTCTTCGATTGTTGCGCTTTGACTATTAGATTTCTAATTGCATCTAGATTGTTAACGCATGATTGGTTCTGTTTTCCTACGGTTTGTCCTACATCAAGTAACGAATCCATCACCTTCGCAAATCTGTTTGCTATTATTTTCATCAGGATTTTATAGTCCGTATTCAATAAGCTTATTGGTCTGAAATTGTCTAGGTTTTTTGTATCTCCTTTCTTGTGAATGAGAGTTATTATTCCCGATGAAAAATTTTCCATTGGCTTTAAGCTGCCGGCCAAAAGACCATTGAACAACTTCAGTAAATCTCCTTTGAGAATCTCAAAATGGGTCGCATAAAACTCGTAACTTACTCCATCCGGACCAGGGGATTTTTTCTTGGTTGCATTTCTAATTATCATCTTAAGCTCATCCTCTTCAATAATATCAACCAAAGCATTTTGGCTGTCTTCATTCAAAAACTTTTGCACAGACTTCAACGCTAGGAAATCATCATAGTTAAGGCTTCGATCATCACTATTAGCGAAATTTTTCTTGAAAAATTCGGATGCTGTTTTTGTTGGTGTCAAAAGGTCGTTATCCTTAGCATTGAAGGATACTGAATTTTGAAACTTGGCGCTTTTCGAAACTTGAAAAATGCTGACTTTTTCTTCTTCCAGAAGTGACGCTTCATTACAGCGATTTGCATAATATTTGAGTCGGCTTTGCTCAACTTCCATCATTCTAGACTTGATAATTCCTAGCTCAACATCTACGTTCTCCCCTGATTGTTGTTTTTCAATGCAGTGAAATAACTTTGCATTTAAACTTCGTTTAAGTGTTGAGATCTTGTTGTTGAAGTTGATTGATTTCGTTTTATAAAATTGTCTGACCTTCGCTTTAAAATCAATGCTCCACCATTCTGAAAATTTATTTTGATACTTTTTCCGAAGTTTCAGTTTTTCGTATTCTGTTTTGAAATCATTTGTTATGTTATCATCATTCAAAAAAGCAGAATTGATTTTCCAATAACCACGCCCGAATGGCGTGGGAGATTGACTACGTTCAATGCTAAATTGGAATCTTATCGCATGGTGATCAGAAAAGGGTACTGGTATGGTTTCAAATTTCGATACCTGATTTATAAATTCTATACTAGAGTAGAAACGGTCTAGACGCGAGGCTGATTCATTCCTAACGAAAGTGAACTTTCTGTTGTTAGGCCCATTGCACTCCAATTCAATATCTTTCAAAGCGAACAATCCTACTAATGACCGTAGTCCTTGACATATATTGTATGCTCGATTCTTTGTGTCTTTCTCGTCTACAACACAATTGAAATCTCCTCCCAACACGTGAAATTTTGCTGTCGTTTTATTAAAATGTACAGCAATTTTGTTACGGAAAAGATCATCTCGCTCTGCGCGATATTGACTGCCCGAATGTCCATAAACATTTATAAAATTAACATCCCCGATTTCTATTGATACAATTCTTCCGGTGGGATCAAAAAGTGGCGCTGAAGCCCCTATCGCCTTTCGCACTAGTATGGCAGTGCCTTTGTTATATTCGCTGATATTAACGTATGCCACATATTGTGGCAAAAACGAAAAATTCTCAAATTGTACCTCCTGAATAAACAAAACGTCAAGATCTGATGCGATAACAAAATCTTTTAGAAGGTGTTTTTTCGAAAGAATCTCTATCGCGTTTATGTTAATAGAAGCTACTTTCCTGATGTAGTTCATGGCTGGATTAGACAATGATCTCACTCTTACCGCTTTCCTCCACGTTTTCCACTCGTATTCTTGTGAGTGACTGCACTCCCACCTTTTCCGCTACTATCCTTCTTAGTCACCTCTTTCACCTTCGTAAGGGTTTGGATAATATCCAGTATGCTTTCCTCATCGCCAGATGCAGTGCTGTTGTTCTTTGTACGTTTTTGCAAACTCTTTGTCTTACCCTGTTTTACCTGTTCATCATTTGAATCGTCCGATGCTGATCGTGATGCTACCAATGCTCGTTTTGTTCCGATGGTAGACTCGTTCTTACTGTCGTCGATTACCATTATGTCGCTTTGCTCACCTTCATCATTTGCAGTGATGTTTTCTCCAAAACACACAGATCCTTCGCTGAAAACCGATTGGTTGGTTCCAACCGACGAAATCACCGGTTTCTGAAGTTCCTTAATATTTTCAATCTTCCTAGCCTGCTCAAGTCGTTGCGCCAAAATACCTGCACCGGATGCAACCTTTGCATATAGTAGTGGTCCTTGTTCTGTAGAATCTCCTTCATGTGTCACCGAACTGATTTCCGCTCTGTCTACGTGGTTGCCTTCCTGAAGCTGAGGGCAGTTGACTTTCAGGTGGTCATCTGCCTTACAGTGGAAGCACCGATTCTTGAATCCTTCATAGTAAATTCGTGCCTTGCTGTTCCGGATGTAAAGGGATGCAGGAATCTGCTTCTGGATATCCATGTACACTCCGCGAATTCCTGAGTAGACATCGAATTCACATTCAGTTGGAAATTTCTCTCTCACCTGCTTCCCAATTTTCCCATATCGAGTCAGTACTCGTTCAATTTCGTCATCGCTAACTTCCGGAGGAAGGTTGAAAATTCGTACGTATTTGTATGTTCCTCCTGCTACCGACATTTTCACCTGTACCGTTGATCCATCGTTATATTCGAAAGTGTGTACTTCTGGATTATACAAAACAGCGTCGTTAAACGCGTCTGCAGTTTTGAAACGGATGTAAACCCTTTTTTCATCGGCATTCCTGTAGCACGTGTCCATATTCGTCCGATCTGCAGTCAGTTTCTTACCAAAACGGCTCATCTCAAACAAAGACGGTCCCGAGGCATCCTTTGGGAATTCGAACATCAGTGTGTTCTTCTTTGTTGATTCCATTCTTTAAACTCAATACACAATTGAGAGTTCCGTTTTATTGTTAGTGAACAAAGCCTACTGTTCACACAATTCGCAAATAATCACCAGTGATTCGATTGTGCGTCCTCTTCTGATGAAATCTACTGGTCAACTGCTTGATATGCTATTCCGTTAGAAACATGCCAGAAGCTTGTCTCTGCCAAAACGTTGCGAAGCAGTGTTGAAAAGTAATGGATTTCCGACTAAATACTTAAAGTTCACTCAATAGGGCTCATTTGAACAATGAATATGTTTTCTTTTTAATTAATGAGCCCTTTTATGTGAATCGAATCGAGAAGTCGATACAATCACTATCACTATCACACCGAACAAAATTTTGTATTTTGTAAATCGAGAGAATCTCTCAACGAGATCGAATTTCGTGTGTTGCAATTGCATATATTTAAGTGTTTCTGAAATGTTTCCCAAAAAATATCAGGGATACAAACCAAAACAAAATAATTATCTGAAATATGCAACAAGCAAACCAAACAATTCGAAAAATTCAAACAACAGTTGTTATTCTTAATTTTATGCAAAAAGTACAAAATAAATGTGAATGTTTCTAACAACCACATTCAAGCTTTCTAATCGCTCTTCAATTCGTTCTTTGACACCTAACTCCTATTATTTTTAAATTCGCTGCAATATCATTTTAAACAATGCCTGGTAAATCTTCAACTAGAATCTACCAAAATCACGTTTTTTACATCTTCTTCTTCTTCAATGGCACTAACGTTCCTAGAGGAACTTCGCCGTCTCAACGTAGTATTACTTGCGTCATTTTATTTGTACTTAGTTGAGATTTCTATGCCAAATAACACGCCTTGAATGCATTCTGAGTGGCAAGTTCTAGAATACGCGTGATCACAGTGCAAGTCGGAGGAAATTTCTTTGACGAAAAATTCCCAGGACCAGAACGGGAATCGAACCCGAACACCCGACATGTTAGTTATGACGCTAACCACTCGGCCAAGGGAGCACGTTTTTTACATCACTGTACTCAAATTGACTTTAACTTTAACGTTGAAGTATTTCATTTTAGCTTATTTAAAGTCATGTTTGAAATTTTAAAATATATTTTTTTTCAATATATTGAGTCTAAAATTGTATATAATCTAGTAGTAGTAGGGTATATCAATGGGTCAATGACTGATTTTCCATTAAAAAAATTGAGAATTTCTGACGAGTCCTTCGTGAGTTGTCTCGACGAAAAAGAGTGTTCAGCTTCCAATGGACATTATTTTGAAAAAAATATTTTGAAGCATTTTTTATTTTTAGTGAAAAGATCATACACCTGGTATATATACAAATAAAAAAGAAAAAAGCAAAGAGCAAATAAACAAACATATCAAAACCTACAATTTTTAAATGTATAGAAACTTTGCAGAAGATTCTACCATTAAAATTAAAATTATTTTTTATGAATAAAAACAACCAATAAATAGAGTTCTGATCTATACTAAATTTTTCAAATGCACGATCGAATATCGATATGCTATTCATACCGATCTTCAAAAAAAAACGGAGAGCAAAAGCTACATCAGCGAAAGAATGAAAAACAAAATGTAGGAAATATACAGCCATTCCATGCCAAACCGATATAGTGGTTCTCAGATTTTCGCATTTTGATAGTCTTATACCTTATCGCAAAATATTAGACCCTTTTTTTATATTTTTTTCTTTAGAGATGACTGTATATATTTATCAATGTCAAATAATGACTACTCTTCAAAAATTCAAATGGCTTACGCCGAAAAAAAACAAATGGCTTCAGTATTCTTGGACATAAAGGGGGCCTTTGATTCTGTTTCAATAGAGGTTTTGTCAGACAAATTACACTCTCGGGGTCTGCCGCCTCTGTTGAATAATATGTTATATAACTTGCTTTGTGAGAAACAGTTGAACTTTTCTCACGGGGATTCGACAGTAAATCGGGTCTCCTACATGGGCCTCCCCCAGGGCTCATGTTTAAGCCCCCTTTTGTACAACTTCTATGTAAGCGACATCGACAATTGTCTTACACAAAATTGCAGCCTAAGACAACTTGCAGATGACGGAGTGGTGTCTGTCGTAGGATCAAACGAATCCGACCTGCAAGGACCCTTACAAGATACTTTGAACAATTTTTCAACCTGGGCCATTGGGCTAGGGATCGAATTCTCCACGGAGAAAACAGAGATGGTGGTTTTTTCTAGGAAGCATAGACCAGCAAAACCAAAGCTTCAACTTTTGGGTAAACCGATCACTCATGCTATGTCATTCAAGTATCTTGGGGTCTGGTTCGACTCCAAATGAACTTGGGGGGCCCATATTAGGTATCTGAGTAAAAAATGCCAACAAAGAATAAACTTTCTCCGTACAATTACCGGCACCTGGTGGGGAGCCCACCCAGAAGATCTTATAATGTTGTATCGAACAACTATTCTCTCAGTGATGGAGTATGGCAGTTTCTGTTTTCAATCAGCTGCCAAAACACATCTCATTAAGCTCGAGCGAATTCAGCATCTTTGTCTCCGTATTGCGTTGGGATGTATGGCCTCAACGCATACCATGAGTCTCGAGGTTTTGGCAGGCCTACTCCCACTAAAAGATCGCTTCAATTTATTATCTCTTCGGTTCCTCATCCGGTGTAAGGTTATGAATCCATTGGTGATCGGAAATTTTGAGCATCTTATCGAGTTAAATTTTCATTCAGGATTCATGAGCTCATATCATGAATTCATCTCCATGCAGGTTGATCCTTCTTCGTATACTCCCAACCGTGTTTGTTTTCCTGACTACATCAATTCCTCTGTACATTTTGATCTGTTCATGAAGGAGAAAATCCATGGAATTCCAGATTATCATCGATCGGGGATCGTTCCTACGATCTTCAATGCAAAGTATGGGCGTGTCAATTGTGATAATATGTACTTTACTGATGGGTCCTCTATGAATGAGTCCACAGGATTTGGAGTGTTCAACGAAATTTTTAGCACCTCCCACAGTCTTCAGAATCCTTGCTCTGTGTATATTGCTGAATTGGCAGCAATACATTGGGCGCTGGACAGCGTCGCCTCACGACCTGTTGAACACTATTACATTGTAACGGATAGTCTTAGCTCTGTCGAAGCTATCCGTTCAGTGAGGCCGGAAAAGCACTCGCCGTACTTCCTTGAGAGAATACGAGAAAATTTGAGTGCTTTAACCAGACGCTGTTATGTCATTACCTTTGTCTGGGTCCCTTCACATTGCTCAATTCCGGGTAATGAGAGGGCTGACTCATTAGCAAAGGTAGGTGCAATTGAAGGCGATATTTATCAGCGTCAAATCGCTTTCAATGAATTTTATTCTTTAGTCCGTAAAAATACCATCGCTAACTGGCAACGTAAGTGGAACGAAGATGAATTGGGTCGGTGGCTTCACTCGATTATCCCTAAGGTTAGCCTCAAACCATGGTTCAAAAGTCTGGACTTAAGTCGGGACTTTATTCGCACCTTCTCTCGACTCATGTCCAATCACTGTTCGTTAGACGCGCTACTCTTTCGTTTTAATCTTGCCGATGGCAATATCTGTGCTTGTGGCCAAGGTTACCACGACATCGAACACGTTGTTTGGTCGTGCGAGGAGTATCTTGTTGCCAGATCGAATTTAGAAAACTCTCTTCGGGCTAGAGGAAGGCAGCCCAATGTGCCGGTGAGAGATGTGTTGGCTCGGTTAGACCTTGATTACATGTCCCAAATATATGTCTTCCTAAAAGCTATCGATCTTCGTGTGTGATTGTCCTTATATCCTTATATTCTCCTTTTCCTGAAACAAAATGTCACCCTTCTAAACTCGAGCAAGCCGCGGGTAATCGGCTACTTCATTAACATTAGAATTAATAAAAAATGTTTATGTATACTTGTAACTATACAGATAGGAGTTTAGCTCCTTTAAACTTATGTAACTGAGCCTGTAAAAATAAACGATTTAATAAAGAAAAAAAAAAAAGACTACTATATTGCAAGTGCAATTTAAAGTTCGATCACATCCAGTGAATATAAGGGTTCGCTTTTCCAATCTTTCTGAAGGAAACATTTTAATGAGTTTCTTGGTCAAATACACAGAGACACGACCGGAAATACAACTGTTTTGAAGGTATCAGTGTGTGTTTCAAACCTTATATAAAATGCAGATTATATCGAGCTCTGATCTATCTGTGGGTGATTGCAATCGTACACCCAAAATAAATATTTTACACATTTTTTTAAATCCTCATACATTACATCAGATGAGCTTAAAAGTGTCATTAAATGTGCAGTGATAGACATAAAAAAGTTCACCTTACATATTTAAAAACTTTTTTTCAATTTCTGGACGATCTCATCAAAAACTACTACTGTAATTTTATAGAATTGTATATTAACTATATTAACTTTCAATTTCAATTCAATTAACTTTCAAGTGATCAACAAGTTTTGCCATTTTTGTTAGATTTTGTTCACTTCCTCACATGACTTCTCTAAAGTGTGCGAATATGCGATGACAAAAATAAAAGCCCATTCCCAAAAAATAATATTAAAATCCTTCAAAACCTTTGAGTAACTTGAGTCATGTTATGACAGTTAGAGCTGTGCGGTATTGTGAGCAATCGATATTGGAGCGATATAAACAAAGCGTTGTTTACATTGTTTTGAAAAAAAAGGTTTATATAACGATTTTCTCAATTTTGTTTGAATAAAAAACAATGTTGTTATAGTGAAAATAGCAAATTCATTAGCCTTTATTATGAAATAAGTTATAAAAACTACATTTTTAAAATTACGGTAGTAGTTTTTGATAAAATGGTCCCGAAAATCAGAAAAGTTTCTAAACATTCAAGGTGGGCTTTTTTATGCCTATCATCGTATGTACCCAAACTGCTACCTCATTTACATAAGCTAGAGGCAAGTTTGTGTATAGTATATTACCACAACAATATAAGATGGCAAAACAATAGACACTTTGCAAAAAAGCACACATCAATAGTTTCACGTTAATATACTCTCTTTTTACTCTCAGAAAACCCTTCTTTTTTTTTTTGGGTACAATTCCAAGCTGACATTCAGTGTGTGAGAATGAGAAGTCTGCTCCGTACATAATTTAACCCTTTTAGTACCGAATGACGATCGATTCGGTGGACTTGCCAAAAATACCAATGATATTCAACAAATAATTAAACACAATTCGTATCGCTTTATTCTCCCTTTATTTCCGAATATGCTGCTTTTTATATTTTGTAAATATCACTTCTACTTTCGTTTTTACGAGCATTTTCGCAAACCTCTGAAAATTCACCGATTCGGCCCGGTATTCTTAGCATGGAATATTTACTTGGAATATTCAAAAAAGAATTGTTTTTTTTTTAAAGCGCCAAAGTATGTTTTCTCACTTTTTTTATAAAAAATTATAACTCAAATTTATAATATCTACAAAATGTTGGTCAAACAATGGAATATAGAAAATTAGTTTTCACAGAAAAAAAAATTATAAATTGAAATTCATTTTCCTCAAAAACGATTCTAAAGAAAATTATATGGATAGCCCTTACAATTTCCAACAAGTCATCCATACATCGGAAGATGGGCGCTTTAACAAGGCTTTTTTTTTTCTAACAACTTTTTCATATTTTCTTTGAAAATTTACTATTAATGTTCAACTCGCACTTAATTTCAACCAACAGTTTGTGGGTCTTATAGTTTTTGTGTTGAGATTTTTCGAAAAAAGGTTTCAAACAAATTCATGTGCTCATTAGTTTTTATTTAACAAAATATCAAACAATTTGAATAAAAACATAGTCGAAAAAAAATATTGTGGAAACAAAAATCCATTTTTCAAAAAATATATATTTATACATTCAGAATAGAATATACATGAATAGCCAATACAGAATCCTACAAGTCACCCATACGCTTATTGACGGAAGATAAGCACTTTTTACAGGGAAAAAGTTTTCCTAACAACAATTTTTTCATGTTTTCTTGAAAATTTATATTCAATATGTAAATTATCGCAAATGATATATTCTGCAAACGGACAAAAGGTAGAATTTACACAAAAAAAATGTTACGAGGAGTTTTTCAAGTTTTTCCATACAAAAATGCCTTACATTCCGATGTATGGGTGAAATGTTGAAAATAGTAAGGGCTATTCATATATTTTTTTTCATTTGGGACGGATGTCATCGTCTTAAGCAACTTTATCTCTTAAAGTTGAAGTAAAGTGAAACTTCAACTTTAAGTGATGACAAAATTCAGGATTTCTTCAGCGATAAATTTATGTGCTAACATTTGCCAATCTTAGCAGAAAACACAGATGGTTTCAGGTAATTTCCATGGAACGACAACAAAATTTGAGAATTAAAAAAAAAATGCTGTTTATGAAAAATCCACTTTAATGTTTAGTTTATCCTAAAAAAAATTTGATCCTCGTATTCAATTGTAGATGAGTAATTGAGAGTTACAAAATTGTTTCTGTGGAATTCGAGTAACCTTTTTGATGTTAGCTGATATTCTGATGTAGGACTACGCCTTTTATTTCGATATAAGGGGGGTAACTCTACGGAATTGAAAATGTGGCATGTAACAAAAGTTTAAAATATTCCGAACGCATATTACAAAATCGTTATTACGTTCAATATCCTACTTTGTACCATAAGATGGGAAAATAATCTTGGATCTTTTTGCTAAACTGCGATGCTTACGCGAAGCAGTATGATAAATTCTGCTTTCGCTGCGGCAAACCAAACCGTCAGAATCCGCTGTGTGAGCGTGTCGATAGAACATGCAAAATTGTTTGCTTCAGAATGCATTTACAGAATATGCACAAAGTATGCTCAGTGCTGAGTTTGAACTGACCCGCAGAAGCAAAGCGGAAGCGAAATGTTGATAGAAAGGTTAACTTAGGCTCTATCTTGGCACCGGACAGATACCGGGGTATAAATGAAATTTTAGTTGCAATGTTCATGTCCATCCAGCTGATCGCCACGGCCACGAAAGAGCTGAAAAACATACCGAAATCCATCTTGTCATTGGTCATGGCTGAGGTTCCGACCAACTGCCGTAAGGCATTTTCGTAGAAGAAAATTTGTTCCATCGAATTATCTTTTGTAATTTTTTTCATTGCCATCCAAAATGAGTCAGTTTTGTCAATGCACATGTTGTTTAGCGCGGAAATGTTTTTTTTTTACTCGCCAATGTGATGTCTCAATAGATTGTGTCTGGTTTTAAAAAATGATCATTTTTCGAGAATCCAAAACGTCAAATATCATGGAAAAACCCAGGCAAACCATCAACCTCGACTGCACGTTAAATCAGTATAGTCGAAAGGCAGTTTGGTATGATCAGAAGGGAGTAATGTATTTTAACCTTTAAAGCCCGACGAAACCGTTAAAAATTAACATTAATTTGAATCGAACATTGGTGAAGAATAGGCAGGCTACACACAGTACTTCGTGAGAATGCTCTTCAATAAAAAAAATGTAGAAAAAGGCTTGATTACTGGTTTTCTTCTGAATGAGCACGTATTTTCGGTCTATAATCAACAAATACCAAATACCTTTTTTGAATTTTGAATTTGAATTTGAAGCTGAGATTTTCCCCCTACAATTAGGGCATGTTCTAATCAATAAAAATGCGTATCAACAACGGTGATGCATACCCTTTTGAATTTCCGATTTCAGTCTCGGCTACAAAAAAACTAAATTTTCAAAAGTTTCCGAAAAAGTTTGCTTTTTCCGTGTCATTGTTTTTTCCATACCTTCAACGTATGTTTTCTACATAAGCTCAAACAGAGATTCATTACATTGTGTATTCATCAGATACTCAGATAATCTAATTCAACATAATACTAATAACGACTTCCTTATACAGGGTTTCCCATTTAGGCTTCCGAAAGTATACAGCCCTGCGCTGACAACCGTTTGACATAGCTGTCAACCAAAGCGTCATATCGTTAGTTGAATGTCTGCCATTTTACAATATGGATCGTTTTAGCATCGCATAACGTGTTAATTTTGTTAAATTATACTATAAAAATGATGAAAACCCGGCAAATGTTTTTCGAGCATTACGGACGGATTTTGGTCGTCATGGACGGCCTACAGAGCACACAATCGCTAATGTAGTGCGTAAATTCGAACAAACTGGATCCGTAGCGGATATTGTGAAACCTGTGCATCATCGTAATGTGCGTTCGGTCGAAAATATTGTTGCTGTTGCTGCCAGTGTGGAGGATGACCCGAATGTTTCGATTCCACGGCGTGCTCAGTAATTGGGCTTGTCAAACACATCATTGTGGCGAATTTTGCATTTGGACTTGCACCTACATCTATATAAAGTCCAACTGGTACAAAAATTAGAGCGTGGTGACCATGGAATGCGTCGGGCATCTGAATTTTCGCATCAAATTTTCTCCAGCGATGAGGCACATTTCGAGCTCGGTGGCTATGTGAACACCAAAAATTTCCGTATATGGGGCTCAGAAAAACCACACGTGATTGTTGAGAGGCCATTGCATCCGCCAAAAGTCACTGTTTGGTGCGCATTATGGTCTGGTGGAGTCGTCGGGCCGTATTTATTTGAAAATGAGGACGGCGAGACGGTAACTGTGAATGGTGAGCGCTATGGCCGCATGTTGACAGATTTTTTTGCCACAAATTGAAGATATGGATACGGATGACATGTGGTTTCAGCAGGACGGCGCCACGTGCCACACAACACGACCGAACATGGTCATATTGCGAACGAAATTTGAGGGACGCATAATTTCGCGTTTTGGTGATGCCAATTGGCCGTTCAGATCATGCGATTTGAACCCGCTAGACTTTTTTTTGTGGGGTTATGCGAAAGACCGTGTCTATGCCAACTCTCCGCAAACTCTTGAACATTTGAAAGACAACATTCGTGAAGTTATGACCGAGATACCGCCCCATATGTGCCGAAAAGTCATCGAAAATTACCTGTTCCGGATCAAGGTGTGCGAGGAAGCCCTAGGTGGACATTTGAATGATGTTGTATTTCACACATAATGACATAAACCAAACTTTAATTTGAAATAAAAGTTTCATCGAAATTCGAATTCTAAGTGTGTTTTAAATATTTCAATTTACTTTCGGAATTTAAAGTTGGAAAACCCTGTATATACGAATAGAATCCACGAAAATGGATCAGCAGTCATAATGGTATTAAACTAAACTCTCACTCATGTTCCACCGTGCCCAGAATGTTCGACTGCGATAAAATCAAATCCCTTCTCCTGGTAAACGCGTCCCGGTGGCTTATATAAAATATTACATTAGAATTATGATTTATTCGGTTGGAAATCAAAACAAAGCGGCCGTATAAAAATAGCATCCTTTTTTTTTAACAGCTTCATCATAAACTCATAAACTCACGTTGAATAGCGCGACCGCCGCTGGGGAGCTGGGAGAAGAACATTGAGTAGATTTTTTTCAGCGCTCACATCATTTGAGGACATAATCCCGTGGACAGGTCGGCGACGGGTTTGACCCCCGTGGCTGATATAAATTTTCACTCACGCGATCTCGAAACCACCCGGAGCTGCAACATGAAGTACAGGTACAGGTAAATGAAATGCTATTACACACACCCCTCACGCTGGCTTGTGTCGAGTAGATTGAAACGTGTTCGTTAGTAAAAAATCGATATCAATAAGCGTAACCAGCGAGACCAGCAATATTCCAATAAATATCGATGTCCCCCCGGGTGAAATTGAGTGATAAACTAAATTGTCAATAATTAATCATGAGTTTGACATGTCCGCCCCACCCCTTGATAATCGTATTTCGATACGGGGTCAATTTATAACGCAAGCCGAATGTAATTCCACATTGATCAGCAAATATAATTTGAGTCAAAAACCAGCCACCCACAGATTTTGCTGAAGGTACATCATTGCAATGTGTTCGGTGTAACCGTAATTCAATACGTATGTGACCAGAATGGTGATCAACAACCATATACTTTGTGGTATTTGATTTGGATTTGCTGAAAAAAACTGCACACCATCTCCCGTGTATGTGCATCAGCAATTTGTTGGAACGTTCCGAGGAATTCCCAGCTGAATGTAGCACCAGTACTACATCAAAAGGAGGCTCGATCTTGAAACCTCATCTCCTTACAAACAAAAAAAAACTCAATCTCACATCACCACCCCAACAAACAGTGTGTGAGTGTAGTCCGGAATCATGCGACGGAATTCTCCGAAAAGCTATCGACTCAGCATTAGAAGAAGTACATAAGACACCACGTCATGAGTTTCCACGCCAATTTATTCTCGTATAATAAACCTGCCCTGCCGACTGAGTTAATCTCTTTTTTTTCTGTCGTTCCATCCTTTTTCGAGGGCTTCGTTTTGAAAAATAATTCTCCCAGAGCTTCACTTATTCACGATATACAGCACTCATCGGTGTACTCGATGCTCTTTCTTCCGGTCCCGATGTTGCCGGCTAATCATTTATTAATTACTTTATGTGTACATAAATACGCCACCCGAGAGAGGGGGAGAAGGGAGCTCCTGCTACGCTGCTTCCGTTACAGCAGGAGGAGTAAAGATGCCATCATCAAAGGATCCTCCACACAGCTTTAATGGGGGTGGGACAAGAAGAACGGCTGCGAGGATGGAGAAGATGTTCACTCTAGGAACTTTTTTCGAACGCTAATGACAAAGAACAAAGAGGAGAAAGTATACCCATCGTACCCTTCGGAAGCTCGGGCCGAGCCAAATAAACTGTCCATCAGAGGTCGTTTCCTTGGTGTTCGAGTCAGATATAATTAAAGGAATACTAAGAATATGTGTTCTTAATCGGGAGAATAATGGTGACCATGAGTTGCTCATGACCATGTATCCCTATCAATGAACCAAACAGTATTGAATGGAATCGTTGAATCGGTATAGATGTTTATGTTTATGCAATGGAGCTCGATCATCATGTATTGGTGTATTGGCTCGACCGGAAAGTTTGTTTTGCCACCGATGACGAATTTCAAATGACTAGTCACTAGTCAAGTCAACTTCCGAATCGATTGGCTGTTGTAGGTCCTCTGGCAAACAGGATTGACTGCTGAGAGAGTTACCTCAGTAAAAGCACTTTCTATTAGTTAATGGGCCCAAAATTCCGATGTGTATCGTGTGTACTAAATTGACAGCACGTGCGAAACCTTCAGCTTATGTGACGCACCGGATTTGAGGTACAGTCGATGGGGGTGAAAATGGGTCAAAAAAGGTAGTTTTCGAACTTTTTGTTGAATAACTATTGTAAATTAGAGTAAAAAACAATTCTGATTACGTAGAAATGTTTTCTAATGACGAACACTTGTAAGTGTTCAAAGAACTGTTGAATGATATTAATTTTACACTGAACTACGATTAAATGAAAGTTGACCCAATCTCACGCTTTAGAGGGGGTGACAATGGGACAAAGTAGTGAATATTACTTTCTATTAAGAATTGTGTTTTGAAATCAATTTCTCAATAATTTCAAGGTTATTGAACAGCATGTAACTGTCTTGAATGATTATTTGAGTTACGAAAATGGTGTCAATCCGCCTAGAAGTGCGATGGAAATGTTTATATACAGCCATTCCATGTCAAACCGATATAGTGGTTCTCAGATTTTAGTGAAAAGTGGTAGTTTATTTCTTTATCACAAAACATTAGACCCGTATTTTTTATCATTAGGGTGATCGTTTCCATTTTAGGGTTGCCCAAAAAAACAATTTTTACCCTTTTTTCCAAAAATGACTTTTTTTTTAAATTCATAACTTTTGAACTACTGTACCGATTCGGATGATCTTCATATCAAATTAAATAGGTGACCATTTCCATTTTAGGGTGGTCCGAGAAATCATTTTTTTCTCATTTTTTTTTCCAAAAATTAGTTTTTTTTAAAACTCACAACTTTTGAACTACTGCACCGATTCAAACGATTGACATATCAAATTAAAGACGATTAGCTAGTCTCTTTTCGAAAAATATTATACTCGCAGAAATTTTAGATTTTGGTCTTGTAATTATTGATTGTATTTTTTTTATAGTTTACATTGTCTCGGGACCAAGGGCGCTATATTTTTTTCTATTGACAGCTAAGATTTTTTAAGATAACATATACAAAATTCTGAGATGTATCATTTTATGTTATTGAGTTATGATTTTTCAGAATCAACTGATGATCCGAAAAATCATTTTCCCCTTTTTTCCAAAAATTACTTTTTTTTTAATTCATAACTTTTAAACTACCGGGCCGATTCAGATGATCGATATACTAATTTGAAGCAACATGAAATACCACCTGTGTATAAAAATGGGATTCTAGTCGCATAGGAATATTGAACGAAAACTGAAAACAATCACTCGAAAACGGGAAAAAACACCTCTCTGATATTTGGATAAATTATGTAAAAAAAACCTCAGCTTCCAAGAAAAAATATAAAAAATATGGTGCCCTTAGTTCCGAAACCATTTACGAAAACAAAATCTGTTTTTTTTTTCAAGTGCAATGTTTTTCAAATAAAACTAGCTCATTGGCATTGATTCTAGTTCCATATATCTAATCTAGTCGAACGGCAATATTGAACGAGGACTTAACACAAGTTAACTTTGAGATATCACAACTCACGAATGAAAAAAACACCTCTCTGGTTCTTGACATGTTAAGTAATATAACTTCAATTTTCAAGAAAAAAAATAGTACCCTTGGTCCCGAGATCATGAAAACAAAAAAAAAATAAATGCAATCTATAATTACGAAAATGAAATTCAAGTTTTTTGTAACCTTAATATTTTTTCAATAAAGAATAGCTCTGTGGTTTCCATTCTATATATCGATAATCTGAGTCGGTTCAGTAGTTCAAAAGTTATGTTTTTGAAAAAAGTCATCTCTAGAAAAAAGGGTGAAAAATTGAGTTTTCGAACTATTTGTGAACTTTGAAAAATCATAAATAAAAACAAAAATAAAACTCATCTCTGATTTTTGGATTTTTTATGTAAAATACCTCAGTTTTCAAGAAAAAATATAAAAAATATGGCGCTTTGGTCCCGAGACCGTGTAAACAAGCGGAACCTTTTTTCATAGGGGCCACTAACACGTGTTAGTCATGGTACCACGGACCGCAAAAAATAATGGTTGTTAACCGCATTGTTAACGTAGGACTACGGAATTATAGTTGACGAGAACAAACATAATATAAATTCAAGAATCACGTCGATTTTTATGTCGTCTGGTGGAGGGTGCTGCTGCCTTTTGCACCATACGCACACATTATTGTTGATTTAATGCGTTGCTAAAGGTAGATTGAAGGGTGGAAATGTGGTATAATAGTGAAATAAAATATAGTCGTCTGTGATTGAGATGGCAACCTTCCTGATTTTCCAGGATTTCCCAGACTTTTTGGGGCGTTCCCTGATATCCTGACAAACACTCAATTTTGCCTGATTTTTCTGAAATGATCCTGATTTCTCCTGATTTTTCTACTTTTTACTTTATCCGAATGAAAATTATCCGTAAAAAATATTCCTTTAAAAGTTTTCCTGTTTCGAAATAAGAACTGTCATAATAGTTCTCCGGTCCGCACATGTACATTGAGTTGAATTCTCTTAATGCAAAGCTTTACTTAACATTACCATCAATATGTATAATCGTCGTGAATCGATTGAATGAGCTTTTCGAGGTTTTTCAAAGTAGTGTTAGAAAATTTCATGAAGCCGATATCTGACATTTGAATAAATAATAACGAGTTTGAGGAAATACGTTTCAGTGTGTAAAGTTCATCAAAAGAGACTTTTTGAATTGAAAATCAGTATAATAAAATTTTATAGAGCATTTGCTCGTCACATTGAAAATAGAATCAACGAATTATATACGAATATAAACGAACGTATCAAATAACAACTTAATAAAAAAAAACTCAACAAACATGTTCTGGGATGATAGAATTTTTAACTTGCCTAAAAGATGGCGAAAGTTGGCAAGAGAATGTAGGATAAAATAATAAGATTGTAGAATGCAGAACAAAATTTAATACACGTATATCTGCCTACGAAAATTACGCTTTTGTTTTCACAAAAACCGGCACAAACTTGCCGGACAACCCAATCACCCCTATTCTGTATTTCGATCGATTCGAAATATTTCGAATGACTTGATAAAATTCCATTCTGTATTCCGTTCGAGTTGTTTTTGCATTTCATTCGATCTGTTGCTCTTCAAAAACTAAATTGGCAAAATGTTCGAAGGAACGTTTGCAAAATGGGAACGCAAAATTATAACTCGAACGGAATATCGGTTTCGAACGAAATGGGCCTAATATGAGCTATCCTGATTTCTCGCTGCTTTCTAATTTCATTTCTTCCTGATTTTTGAAAATTATAATTGGTAACCTGTAACAGAATGTGTGTCAATTGCGAAAGAGATCACCACTATAGCATTCGTATTGAACACTCAGTGCAATGCGTACATTGACAAAAGAAAACAAATTCCATCATATGGCCAGCTTATATATTGCTCTCGCGAGCATCACTGTGCCATCAGTTATGACCATCTTAAGAGAGGAAGGAATATGTTATCTAGGACGATATATAAAACAGGGTGGCATTTGTGAGACAGCGCATAACTCGAGAACGGATCGTCCGATTTGAGTTGTTTTTATTCTGCTGCCTTTGTTTCCGCCTAAAAAAACTTTTTACAGCGAGGAAAATTTGAATTTTTTGACGAAAAGTTTGAAATTACGGAAATTTTTTTTTATACGGCGCAACAATGAGATCGTAGTTGGCGTTTTTGAACTTTCAATCGAGCAATTCCACAGATTCTCTTTATGTTTAGTCATTTCACGTTGATTCTTTGCCCCAGTTGATACTGCTGAAAAATAACTTTGTAGCGTTATGTGAAGATGCTGCGTTTAACTACGAATATACGAGTTGCGTTACAAAATGATTCGGCTGGACATTTTCTCGAATGAATTGTTAGCGATAGGTAATTGGAAAGCAACACATCATGCCAACAACAACAAAGCGAATTTCCAACGAATTAATTTCGATCCCGATTTCATGCGCCGTATGTCCACGCTTCTTATTCATATTATTTGACGAAGGATTACGTGTTTAATTTCTAAACAGGGGGTAACTTTACGGAATTAGAATGACTATAATCTGCGCGATGTGCTGTATCAATTTTTTAAAGAACATTTTATAATATTTATTTATTTTTATTAAATCATTCATACTTTTTCATTATTAAAGAATCTGACGATTGATCGATTAAATCCCGATTAGGAACGAATTTGTAGAACATGTTGATCGCAATAAAAATTGTGAATAAATTTAAAATGAAAAATGTACAGGAAAATTAGCTCAATTGTATAGAAACCTGTGACCGATGTGGCCAAGTTGATAGGGCCACCAGTGTTTGCCGATTGATCATTTCGCTGAATAATTCGCTTTCGTTCGCTCAAATATGATCTTACAGGAATCATTTCCCCAGGGACATTCTTTTGCCTTTACGTGCTACAAAAAACGACACAAAAGAGAACGAGACAACTCTGCTCCGGTTCGCACTTCATGATACACCAACACGCAATCAAAACCGCCATGAAAGGTTTCAGTGCAGAACGTTTATATTCTTCTTTGCCTCTAACTCATTACATGTCGAACCTCTTCATGCATCATGAAACAGCAGGATCATACGGACAACGCATAGCGAATGATCCATATTCAACTAATGTAGCAGATCCCGATCCATTAGTCTCAGAGAGTGCTAACTCTCTAACTAAAGGGTGTGTCACATCAAATTGCATCACGGAAAAAACGCTGTAGAAATTCGCCCAGTAGACCGATCCTTTTGAAAATTTTAGACAGTAAAATAAAAACTATTAAACAACTTTTGGCATTTTCTTTTTATTCATACTTCGAGCCCAAGCCCGTATGCTCGCACCTTCCTCTTTACCTCGTCCATAAGGTTCTGTACAACGTCAGGTTGTAGTTTTTTTTTAACAGAAATCCATTTTCTCTTGTAGTCCGCCTCCGATTTGACAACTTTTGGGTTCTTCCGAAGGGCCTGCTTCATAATCGCCCAATATTTCTCTATTGGGCGAAGCTCCGGCGCGTTGGGCGGGTTCATTTCCTTTGGCACGAAGGTGACCCCGTTGGCTTCGTACCACTCCAACACGTCCTTTGAATAGTGGCACGAAGCGAGATCCGGCCAGAAGATGGTCGGGCCCTCGTGCTGCTTCAATAGTGGTAGTAAGCGCTTCTGTAGGCACTCCTTAAGGTAAACCTGCCCGTTTACCGTGCCGGTCATCACGAAGGGGGCGCTCCGCTTTCCGCAAGAGCAGATCGCTTGCCACACCATGTACTTTTTGGCAAACTTGGATAGTTTCTGCTTGCGAATCTCCTCCGGAACGCTGAATTTGTCCTCTGCGGAGAAGAACAACAGGCCCGGCAGCTGACGAAAGTCCGCTTTGACGTAGGTTTCGTCGTCCATTACCAGGCAATGCGGCTTCGTCAACATTTCGGTGTACAGCTTCCGGGCTCGCGTCTTCCCACCATGTTTTGCCTTTCGTCGCGGTTAGGAGCCTTCTGAACCATGTATGTACGCAGGCCCTCCCGCTGCTTGGTCCGCTGGACGAATGAACTTGACAAATTCAGCTTATTGGCGACATCCCGGACCGAACTTCTCGGATCACGTCTAAACTGCTTAACTACGCGCTTGTGATCTTTTTCACTGACGGAGCATCCATTTTTATCGTTCTTCACCTTCCGGTCGCTGGTTAGGTTCTCGAAGTATCGTTTTAGTACTCTACTGACCGTGGATTGGACGATTCCCAGCATCTTACCGATGTCCCGATGTGACAACTCCGGATTCTCGAAATGAGTGCACAGGATTAATTCACGACGCTCTTTTTCGTTCGACGACATTTTTCCAAATTTACGAAAAATTGACAGTGAAGCATGGCCAACGTGATCTATACACTCTTATCTGATTATAAGCGGAAGCTGAAGATATAATTCCTAAAAATTAAATTTCTACAGCGTTTTTTCCGTGATGCAATTTGATGTGACACACCCTTTAATATGATCATTTGGCTAGATAGAACCTTAGGGGAACGGAGTCAGATCATATTTTTCATTTTTAACGCTTCTATCCCTTGAAATATATATATTAACTAGCTGACCTGGCAAACGTTGTTCTGCCAAATAAATTATTTCTAGTGAATATTTTGGGTGTTGAATAGAACACACTAATGTATTGTAAGTGTGTTTGAATATTTTAACGATCTTTAAAATAAATTGAATGTGACCGATAAAAAAACGAATTAAATGATTTGAACGAAATGTTATATGATGTTTCTTGGTGTATTTCATTAACGTAACTGACATGTTCGATCTCTTACAAGTTAAACGTCAACTGAAAAAAGTAATATAAGTTTGTCGTAAAGTAGAAAAAATGAAATATAGAAAATCAATATTTATTGCTGTCTCCTTGTTAGAAAATACGTGCATGTGATTTTCAACATGGCTAGGTTTATAGCAGCTTGGTCTCGTTCATAAATTGGAAAACAGCGATACGCCAGCTAACTTCAATGGAGCTGATTAATCGGCCTGTTTGAAATCGCGTTATTTTATCGTTGTCTTTCAATCGAGGAGTATTCACATCGGTAATCTAAATTTGAAACACAGCCATATTGCTTCCTTTATTCATGGATGTTTTTATTACTCTTCACCGATTTGTAGAACTCAATATTCATATATGCATATGAGTGATCGGATTTTACAATTCGATCGAAATCGACTTTTGCACTCTTAAATTCGTTCGCCTTGTCGCGAAACAATGGTCAAAATAAGTCATCCGTATTTGTGGTTCAATTTACTCTCTATCTGATCGGCATAATTCCGGAAATAATTCTAAATTGTTGAAATTTGAATGAAAATTATTATTCGATTTCGTTTGGATGCTAAATTGGTTTTGAATGTGTTTGAATGCTAAATTTTGCGTGTTTATTCCACCCGAAAAACCATTACTATTTTTGCTTCATAGAAATGGAGCATGGAGACCAATATTGTTTACGTCGAATTGCGTGGTGAGGTTGTCACATTTGCTCAACTCGATTGGGCTTGAGCTTCATTCTGAACAGAATGCAAAAATATGTAGGGACGAATACGATCGAACTTCATTTTGTGTTCGAACACACGCGCAATGTCATGACAATGCATTGCGCTTTGGCCTGGCTATAACTAAAGCTGTGTCGGCGTTGCTCATGATAGTGTTTCGAAAGTGAATGTATTATTCCTCGCACCGCTTTTGTTCATTGTGTAGTAAGAATTGCAGTCGTTCAATCTCTACCTTCGCGTATATGTCGACCATAAATTGTTGGCACAGCTTACGATATCTTGAATTGGCGTTTCTTGACCATGTCAAATCACCATATGATAAACATAAAAATCCATCGAGCGCGCCCTCTGTTTGTTTCGTCGCATGTTCATAAATATTAAATCAAAATGAGAAATGATGTTAATAATGAATTAAGTATCTGTGACGGGGTCTCGTTGGTCTAATGTTTATGCAAGAGATTTTTCGTTAAAGAAACCCTTCTCACTTGCACTGTAGTCACGCGTATTCTTGAGCTTGCCACTCAAGAATACATTCAAGGCGTATTGTTCGTCATAGAAATCTCAACTATTTACTAATAAAATGACGCAAGTAGTACTACGTTGAGAAGGCAAACCTTGGGAACGTTAGTGCCATTGAAGAAGAACATAGCGAGGGTCGTATGAACGGTGTGTGTCAACGATGAATTCCAGATTATTGTTTTTTCTTCGCATTAAATTTCTCGTGTCACCGTGCTATCATGATTCCAGCAGCGCTTGTGCTTTAGATCTACACACGTGCTCTCCAGTTGATGTTTTATCAGGGTTGATGGTAATAGCGTGATTGTCATTTTGTAATCCGAGCAAATGTGATTTGAAGAATTTCGATAACTCATTGTGCTCATTCAAAAAGGCTTCCAGCTCGTCGGAGATGCCCCCTGCTTTAGATTAATTGATGTTACTTGTGTATTTGTAGATGGATGTTCAATGAAGCGGGCGTTACGCCATCAGTCATTTAACAATTTAAATAAATTCGTTCTGTTGAAAAAACGAACAACGGTTAAATTATTAGAATATTTTTGACACAAAAATAATAAAATCGCAATTAAAAATAGGGAATTGGTGTCAAAATTTAAGGTTATATGTATGGTATGAAGTCAAATTTTCGAAAAAAAATATCCAGATATTTTTTTCTGCATAGAGCCACCCTATTCGGTATTAAATGTATGGTTATCGGTATCCTACCGGTATCATATATAGTTTACAACCTATTCTCATACCTACCAAGTATTTTGAGTATAATTTCATCAAAATCGGTCGAGCCGTTTCGGAGGAGTTCGGTAACAAACACCGTGACACGAGATTTTTATATATATAGATAGATATAGACCGCACAGTTTTACTAGCAACACCGCTCCAGTGGAAAACAAAAAACTCTCTCGTTTTGGCTCTTTTCCCATTCGCTGCTCTCCGCAAATGGTGACCGAACGATGGCGTAATTTTTCTTGTATGATTTATTGTTTTGCACTTGTCTGTGCAGCGGTTTTCGCTATAGTAGAACGGCTATAGTATAGCTTCAAAAAGGGTGTGCGATGTTAGGTACAGCTCGGATATGCAATCAACAGGCTTTGTTCCCTCGCTTCGTATAACCATTTAGTGTAACACAAGTGAGTACTGTCATTCATACAAGAATCTGAATGATCCACTCATGTTTGGTTATATATTCGTGAGAGGTTCCTTGCATGACACATTGTGTATCATTTGATCTTGATCGATATTCAAACACTGAGGGTCACACATATCATGCCGAGAACAACGGATTCAATTCCCGTTCGGGGTGGAAGATTTTTCTTGGGATTCCAGCAGAATCAAGGCGTGCTATTCGGCATAGAAATATCTACGAAGTAATAATAAAAATGACGCAAGTAATACTACATTGAAACGGCAAAGTTTCTACAGAAACGTTAATGCCGAGAAGAACAAAGGTTTAAAGTGGTTTTATTTAGAAATTTTACAAGCTACACTATCGAGAAGACAACTCCGGTCGCGAATGTCATTCTAAACATCCCTCCCATCAGTACTAGTGACTATATACACGTGGTCGTCATCATTATTGGCTGTTCAAAATTCGAATTAGCTTCCATAACTTACATAAGCTCAACTAAACTACTTGTTATCCATACAAATATACATACACGTATTACCGACTCCAACTTAGACTCAATTTTTTCTGATGCATACCTCAGAAGTAAATAGAAGCTGCGAGTTCGTACTGCTTTGAAAATCGATAGTATTTAAGAAAGTTTATTCGGCATAAGGCACACTAGGTGTCCATCCGAAAAACTTCTCTTCCAAGCACGAGTTTCCTTTTTTTCCTTGAATGCAGTAAATTTATAGCGAAAGTCTGTTCAGCCTTTTTTCTAATTCAACCCCGTCTCTTTATTCACCTTACCTCCCAAATGGAAAATAACTAAAATGCGATGCCCACACAACGTAACGTCAACTGAAGCAATGGCAATGGAGCGTAACAAAAAAAAAGTTTTCACGAATCGAGGAAATATTCTGGTCGCATTCACATACACTGTAAACGTCGACGTCAGCTAGATTTGTCACTGGGAACAATTGACGTTCACATGTTGACATTACATTAAAGCACGCATATAGATACTGAAAACCAGAAAGTTTCCATACGATCGTAAAATGTAACATACGCTCTCAATTGAAAACGTTGAATGGCATATTTTCCCCACATGAATTTAAGTCATATTATGCTTCCCAAAATTAAGGACGAACCCTCCAATTTGCGCGCTATGCTTCGCCATCGTAAAACGTGTTGGTGCTTTTGGAATGTCGCAACACCCTCCCGGAGGGTAAATAATTCGCGGCAATTAATTAGGTGGAATCAAATTTCCCTATATTCCAGGCCCCAAACAATTAGGCGACAATTTGTGATATAAAACCGCCGTTTCTCTCCAAACCAACCAACCATCCGCAGTGTCATGAAGAAGTTTTTTTTTCTATTCCTGACGCAAAAGTTAGTGGTGTTAATGAAACAAGTTTATCGTTATTTTCACGTACGTTCCACCAGCGAGCGCTATCTTTTTCGGGTAAGGGCAAGTGTCGATGCAGAGACGAAGTTTTCCAACACCTCACCATGCCGCTTGGAACGGTTGTTATATACGGGGAGAGAGGCGTGGAGACCGGGAAAAGTTCACCGCGCAGAAAGGAGTTCAAATAGCAAACGTGTCGTCGGGGAATGCTTTCCTGTCACTCAATTGTCAGCAGGAAAATGGTTATGATTAGCACTTCATACACCAGCACCATACGAGGTGCTCCACCACTTCATTGGCTCGTTAGCATTCGCAAAGAAGATAGAAGGAAAATTCGTTCCGAATTGCGAAAACGGTAAAAGTCTGACTTCAGAGGGGACGACATTTTTGACCGGAAGAATGTGCTTGTTATGAAGAAAGCGGTGAACCGGGAAGAAAAGCGTAGGAATGACAAGCTGGAATTTTCTTCGAGTGCACAGTGTCATGGATATAAGTTGAAGCTATCTTTGAAGTTTTGACAAAACTTAAAGGTTCTATCCTACGTGGAGCCATGGAACATACTTGTCCTCACCGCAAAATAGTTTCCCAGGGTTACAGATGGAAAAGTGGTGACGGTGATGGGGGGAGGATCGGCAAGTACACTTCTCGTAAGGTCAGAAGTGCATCCTTTCAGCTATGAAAGTTAAATGAAAATAGAAAACGGTTACGGAAAGGAAAATACGTCTTGGAAATTGAATATTCTTCTACTTTTCGCAATTGGAACATTAATTGTTTTATGGGAAGCTTTGACTACAAATTGTTAGTAGTTCAGAAGATAATAATAAAACATCAATAAGAGACGCTTCAAAAAGAACTTCTGAGGCTAGTCCTACGAGAATGCTAATAGATTATTGTTTACCACAATTATTAAATTTTTATGTGGCTTCATTCAAAATATATTTTTTCGCTTTTTCCTCAAAACATTTTTGGTTTATCATTTTTTGGTTTTGAAGTCCAAAAATTGTTCAAGTTCGCTTTTCGACGTAGAACTACGTCTTTCAGGAAGGGTGCCAAATCAGAAAACAGGTCAAGTTTTTATGAAATAAAGTTAAGGTGAAGGTGGAAGCTAGCCATTGTAGTAGTATAGGTAAACCCTCGTGTAAAAATGGGGTAATAGTGTTTGTGAGAGAAGAGCAAAGCACACGTAAATAGATCAATTCACTTATCAGACTGTGTGGCGCTTCATTGACACGAGTCTTTGAATACATTTGAAAAAAAAAACAAATAACAATTCAATACTAAAGTAAAATGTATGAACGATATGTTCCGATGAACAATTGCAAATATAAATATATATAGAAGGTGCATTTGCATATGATTCTGATTATACGCGAGCGTAACATGAGCAAATTTATAACACATGCGAATTGGGGCTCTTTTGGTATTAACAAGTTCTTCCGCATAGTAACTCGATGTTGATAATTCCTTAATATTTTCCTTCGTTGATCGTATTGTTTTCACATGGGGGTGAGGGAGGGAGATGAAAGAAATGAGCGCCATTGTAGCAGCCATTTGTGGCTAGATTCCACCTTCACCTTAACGTTAATAATTATTTTCACTGTGAACGAATTCTCATGATTTGCATACCAATCGAATCGCAAATTCTCTAAGATTTGTTTGATATGCTACACATTACATTTCGCTAACCTCTAAACGGTTTAAATTCATGAAAACTGGAATAACTTCCTTTTTTCTCATGCATTTGTTCTGCCGATTTGTGTGTTAACCCTAACCGTATTTCGAATGCTTATAACTCGAACATTTCTTAACAGATCGGAAAGATGTTTGCATAAATTGATAGGACATATTTCTACGCGTCTATCACAATTAATAAAATATTATTTTTCATGAGATGAACAATTGAATAACTGTAAAATGTCAAGCGCTATTTAAACGCCCTAACTGCCAAGTTTTGATTGGCACGATTTACGGTTTCCCCAACACAGACTTCCAAATCGATGTACCTGTGGAAATCCGCTCTGCAAACATCCATGCAAGTCGGGGGTGTTTTCGTTCCCACCGAGCTGTGTTTCCCTAACACGGACTTCAAAATGAATGTGCCGGGGAAGTCCGCTTTGTCAAAACATGCAAATTGGGGATATTTTTTCCCCACTGAGCTGTGTTTCCTTAACACGGACTTCAAATGTGCCTAAGGGAATCCGATTTGCAAATACATGCAAGTTTTTTTGTTGTTGAATACTTTTGTACTCGCTTGTCGTTGTGCAGACCGGAATATGTTTCCCTAAAACGTACTTTTAAACTGAGAAGCCTGCGAAAATCGTCATTTCAGATACTAGAGGTGAATGAACGTTCGCGGTTCGAGAACTACGGAAACATGAGAAGTGTAATATTTTCAGAGGGGGCATCATATCAAACGTAAAAGGTCGTTCATCAATTCTATTTGTAGCGAAAAACATAATCTATTACAAAAATTTCAATGCATTCTAAAATAATATTCGAAGTGGTAAACAAGTGGATTGCATAATATAATTGCGAAGATCTACGTTGAAAATATGCGGTCGTGTCCTAGATACAACCCCTTACAATTTTTCCATTAAAGTATAGCAAAAACTTATTATCTTATTATACTTTTTTCTTAGATTGGACATTTCTGGGTAACATACAAGCAGGAGGTGGGGGTAAGACGGACATGTTAAAAAGAACTTCCATTGTATCTTTGGAAACTCATGTTTTCCAAAACTTAAAAGCAGTTTCTTACAGTTAAATATACTGGTTTTCGAAATAATTGGCCAAATGTTTCATAAAAATGTGTTTCTTCATGTTTTTTACTGAAATTCAAACAAGCCGAAAAGTAGAACATTTCTCTCGATGCGGGTATAATGGACATGTAGTGGGGGGAATATGGACAGTAGGGTGCCAATGAAAATGGTCATCTCTAATTTCAAAAAGTTACCTCATAAAAAACCTTCACCACCTCAAAAAAACACCCTATGCCAAATATTAGCTCAATCGGACTTAAGGGAGAGTGGCGCAAAGCAGTCAAAGTTAGAGTTTTTTGAAAATCGAAAAATCACCCAAATCGGAAATCGGGGTTTTCGAAAAAAAATTGTTCATGCCAAATGTCTTAAAATTGCATAAAACGTCGAGATCTAGTGTCATCTTCAATTTTTTTTTTGCCAAAATCGACACTCTGAGACCTAGTTTTGTATTTGAAATACGAAAAGAAGTATATGTATTTGGGTACCAATAAAAATAGTTATCTCGATTTTTCATTCGGAATCTGCTGCGAAATGTTGATTTGCACGATAATATACCTTTTACAAAATATTAGCTCAATCGAACTTCATTTATTAGTGTCACAGACGTAAAAATTTGAATTTTTTTTAAACGAAAGATCACCGAAAATCGGGGTTTTCAAAAAAAATTGTTAGTGGCAAATGTATGAAAAAGGGCATTACTTGTCGAGATTTACTGTTATCTCGAAAAAAAATATCGTAAAAAAAATTTTTTTGGCTCTTGGTCGTTTTTCCGTCTGAAAAGTCGATTTTTAACAAAACATTTTTTTTCAGATAACTGTAAATCGCGATATGGCATGCAATTTTAAGACGTTTGGCATCAAAAATTTTTTTCGAAA
This sequence comes from Toxorhynchites rutilus septentrionalis, assembly GCF_029784135.1. Lineage (NCBI taxonomy): Eukaryota > Metazoa > Arthropoda > Insecta > Diptera > Culicidae > Toxorhynchites > Toxorhynchites rutilus. The sequence goes on from NC_073746.1 coordinate 114,211,570, forward strand.
AACCCCGATTTCCAGTGATTTTTCTGTTTTCAAAAAACTCAAATTTTAACGTCTGCAACTATAATTAATGAAATTCGAATGAGCTAATATTTTGCATAGAGTATATTATCGTGCAAATCAACATTTCGCAACAAGTTCCAAATGGAAAATCGAGATAAGTATTTTTATTGGCACTTTAAACCATATGTTTCGTCTCGTACATCGAAAAAAAAAGTCCCAGAGTGTCGGTCTTTGATAATTTTTTTTTGTCGATCTTTGATAATTGTTTTTTTCAAGATGACACTAGATCTCGACGTTTCATGCAGTTTTAAGACATTTGGCATCAAAAAATGTTTTTCGAAAACCCCGATTTCCTTTACTCCCCCTTTGTGTGATTTTCCGATTTTCAAAAACTCAAACTTTGACCGCTTTGCGCCACTCTCCACTCCGAATGAACTGATATTTGGCATAGGGTTTTTTTTCGAGGTGGTAAACATTTTGTATAGAATAACTTTTTGAAATTTTTGGGTCGATTTTTTCCCATACATTCATTGGCACCCTAATGGATAGGTTCGTAATATACGAAGCGGAGAAGTTTATCGCTCGCGAGAGGAAAATTTCCGTCTCTCTCAGTGTTTGTGTGTCCAATAACTGAAATAGAACAAACAGAGGAATCAATATAAAAAGAGTTGAATATTCTTCCCTTCACTTTCCATCATGCATTGGATGTGACTGTCCATTTCAACCCCAGTGCAATTATTTCAATAATTTAAATTAACCACTCACGAATGAATTTACTTTTCCGTAAATCGCTTCTAAATCAATTCTCTGTTAACTCAAAAACCGAAATATATCCATCAGCGAATCCAATTTTGCAATTAAACCACTCAAAATGCTTAATATCAAGCCGTAAAAATTAGATCCCCACGCGGAATCATGTTTGATTTTCGGTTTTTATTTCCCTATTCCACTTTTGATCAGTATTCATTGTCATAGAATGTTTTAAATATTAGAGAATAACATGTAGAAAGGGTTCCCATCAACAAAAATTTTAAATTCATTGTTCAACTATACAAATCAACCACTTGTCCATTATACCCCTATTATCCGTTATACTCGCACCTCCCCTATACAATTATTTGCGTAATATTTTTTTTCCTATGTCACCGAGGAGCCTGGGAAAATCGTCATCAAAAATTATTATCAAAAAGTAAACAATTGTAATTTTTGTTTGTTCCATTAAACAAAAAACGAGCAAAATCACCCTTTATTGGTCATTCAACAAATATATTGGGAGAATGTTTCAGTCTTCAGGGGTCTTTTAGTGTGTGGTTTACCCCTAATTTAATAGGACATTTACTTCAATATAATATCGAAATGTCATACCACTATAGATTAAAATTCCAAAATTTTAAAACTTGGAGTTTCTTGTACGATGCTTTTTTTTTTGTTTTTGAAAAATCTTTAATATTAATGTTAAAATAAGAAGACATCAAAGTTTTGATTTATAGCCTCATTATTCAGTATTGATTTGTTCTCTGAGCGGTCTCAGTTTGACGAATTGCCTACGGATCAGACGTACTCAAGGTACTGTCTCGCGACAGTATTTCAAAGACTGTCGATTTTTTTTCCTATGACAGCCTTCAGATTGATCTATTAACGACTGCTACACGGTGAGTATATCGTGCGACATATATAGTTACCGTCGTGTACTGTACACGACTACTCCTTCATGTGCATGTATTTATTTTGTTCATTCGAGTACAAGTGTTGTCGGATGAATTCGTATTTATTATGCTTGTACAACGCTTACAAAAGCTCTTTATTGACCAGTATTCTATAAATGTTCTCATTCGCAAACCAGTAGCGGTAGAATAATTTGCTTTCCAATGCAGAATTTTGTTGTTCAGTTTCTGGCGAATTTACAGCATATTCCGAAATGCAAAATTATTTTTTTTGGTAAATGACGCCTATGTCCTGTGTCAACCATCCTTCGGGAAAAAAGCAGAGAAGAATTTGTTGAAAGCGATGCGAAGAAGAAGTAATAAAAAATCCCAGCAAATTCCTACCATAAAGAATGCTAAATCAGAAAACATGCTAATAACTATTTTGCTGCTAATAAATCCACATAGTACTGCACTGTGAGTGATTATATATATATATATATATATATATATATATATATATATATATATATATATATATATATATATATATATATATATATATATATATATATATATATATATATATATATATATATATATATATATATATATATATATATATATATATATATATATATATATATATATATATATATATATATATATATATATATATATATATATATCAATGTGCACCGGAATGCAAAACCATCGAAAGACAGACATTCTCATGAATTTAATTCCGTTTGATTACAGAGAATAACAGTTCTGTGACTTGAATTTTAACTTGAAGCAGCAAGTTGTGGAAAGTTTTGCCAAATTTCAATACAACTATACCCAAATGAAGACAGTTTTTGTTCTTATTAAATGTCATGGCTTAGTCAGTTTAGTTTTATGACAAAGCGTGCCAAGATCAGCACATTTATCTCCAAATTTTGGTCAAATTTTTACCGTTTAAGAAATTCTGCATTTTCAATAGCGGATGATTCGATTAACTTTAATTAACTTCCCAATATTACAAGAAAATTCCATTCACACTCCGAAATCGATTCCTAAAAACGACCTACAATAGCAAGCCTGTAATCACTCAGTCCAGCCATTTTTTTTGTAAATTTGAGAACTACATGCAGCATTCGAGGGTGCGATTGAAGCAAAATCTCATTAAATTTTGAATTTTATCCAATCCATAATATAGCTGTATTTTTTTTTTAGTAAGAATAAAAAAAAATACGCCAAAAAATTGCAAATGGAAGAGAGTTCATGAAAATATTGGCAGATTGATTAAAGCTGAAGTTCAACCATTCTTAGCAAAATTTTATTTTTTTAATCTAATTTTTATCTTCTTTTTCAATTGAAATCAGAGTGTCATGAATTGTTGTAGAATTGGGCGATTTTTATAAAAAGATCAATCTTGACGAATCGATTTTCTAAACAGCGTAGGGATCGATTCACAGATTGAATCGGTACTGAAGAATCGTCCCGCCCAAAATTTGGTTTTTGTTATCAATATCTTCAAACATTCATTTGCCAAAATATATATATATATATATATATATATATATATATATATATATATATAAAAAATAATTTTGCATTTCGGAATATGCTGTATATATATATATATATATATATATATACATATATATATATATATATATATATATATATATATATATATATATATATATATATATATATATATATATATATATTTTGGCAAATGAATGTTTGAAGATATTGATAACAAAAACCAAATTTTGGGCGGGACGAAGTGTGCCTGGTCAGCTAGTATAAATAAGTAAATGAATAGGAAAAGATGCTTCGGTTTTTTTTTGAATCGATTCTTCAGTACCGATTCAATCTGTGAATCGATCCCTACGCTGTTTAGAAAATCGATTCGTCAAGATTGATCTTTTTATAAAAATCGCCCAATTCTACAACAATTCATGACACTCTGATTTCAATTGAAAAAGAAGATAAAAATTAGATTAAAAAAATAAAATTTTGCTAAGAATGGTTGAACTTCAGCTTTATTCAATCTGCCAATATTTTCATGAACTCTCTTCCATTTGTAATTTTTTGGCGTATTTTTTTTATTCTTACTAAAAAAAAAATACAGCTATATTATGGATTGGATAAAATTCAAAATTTAATGAGATTTTGCTTCAATCGCACCCTCGAATGCTGCATGTAGTTCTCAAATTTACAAAAAAAATGGCTGGACTGAGTGATTACAGGCTTGCTATTGTAGGTCGTTTTTAGGAATCGATTTCGGAGTGTGAATGGAATTTTCTTGTAATATTGGGAAGTTAATTAAAGTTAATCGAATCATCCGCTATTGAAAATGCAGAATTTCTTAAACGGTAAAAATTTGACCAAAATTTGGAGATAAATGTGCTGATCTTGGCACGCTTTGTCATAAAACTAAACTGACTAAGCCATGACATTTAATAAGAACAAAAACTGTCTTCATTTGGGTATAGTTGTATTGAAATTTGGCAAAACTTTCCACAACTTGCTGCTTCAAGTTAAAATTCAAGTCACAGAACTGTTATTCTCTGTAATCCAACGGAATTAAATTCATGAGAATGTCTGTCTTTCGATGGTTTTGCATTCCGGTGCACATTGATTCGTTGTCGTATTTTTTTTTAAATTTTATGTTATTAACATTAATCGTTGACATGCTTCCACGAAATATCCCAATATTTAAGCACTTTATGAATCAATCAGGAGTTTATCTGCCTGTTTTACATATTATAAAAATAAAATCTAGGAATTCCAAACACAGGTCGGTTATTAAGTCTGCCTAAAACGTTTTTCTGCCTTGAAAAGCTTATGATGTTCCGTTAGAAAACAAAACGGTTTCTTGATTCTGAAGTAAACGAAACAGCATACACTAAAAATACCAATCCATATAAATCCGTTTCATATGAAAAAATCCATATATCTTGTTCATTAATCCGTATTTCCGTAAAAACTAAACTATGAAAGCATCGGTCATGGAGACGTATTCTTTTCCACACTTTCTCCGTGTTAGGGAAGGGCTGCAGCTGGAAGCCAGTTCGATCTGTTTGGTGACAGATGAATGTTCTGATGGTGCGATATAATATTACAAGAAATTACCCAAATCAATTGTAAAATTAAATTAATCCACATGGGATTCCCTCCGGAGAGCTTTATAAACCGCATAATATATTGCATACCAAACATGCAATTCACACAAACCCACGCAACACACTTGCAATTGCTGCTTGCTCGATTGATGGGTTCTAGACCCCAACCATTGCCACCCACCTTGGTAAGTCGAGCACCAACTGCGAGAGGTCGTTGTTTACAGCACTGAGGCTGCGAAGGAACATAGTCGTCTTGAGCCAGCGAATTCCAGAAATTTACGATCCAACCGTGCCCATCGCTGCAAACATTATTGGTTCCTGACAAATTTCTCTTCCTGGTATAGCTGTTCGCCGGCTAATAGTGGTTTAAGAAGAATAAAAAGCGCCACCCGACCATAGATCTCCATCAAACGATAGCACATTTTTCCCGAGAGGTACAAAAACATATGGCGACATGAGATAAATGGTTTAATATAATATACACCCATAGGCTAGTTCGTAAAAATAATATTGGCTTCAAGTGTCTGTTCTGTTCGGAGCTATCGCCATCGACCGCAATCGCTGTTGCTGTTGCCAGAATGTCAGGATGTAGAATTCTTGAGTGGGCTTCATCAACATCTGCTAAATTGTTAACAAGGTAATCAAAAGCAACGATATGTCATGGATGAAGTCCCTATCTCTGACACATCTGACATCTCTGCACAATATTATATTCATTGTATTTCCCCTCAAAATTACTGGCAATACTGAGCACAATCACACGGAGGTGTCATCGTCGCACCCTCGTACGGATCGCCTCCTCTCTCATCTGCTGTGCGGAAATAGTCCATGTCGGTTGGAAAATTGCGATAGTAAATCTCCATTCAATGCCGGACGATGTGCGGAAAATAGGGTAATGTAGAGTCACGTTCAGCACCACCCAGGCGATTGCTGACCGTGCGATACCCCGACCGGTGGAACCGCCTGAGTACATTCAAGCGAACCGGATCCGGAAGCTTTCCCGTCGAGCATGGTGCAAGTACGGCCCCATACATGGCCGAAAGGCAGCAGTAAAATAAGCAATTAGAGTTTACCGATGTAGTTTAATTGCACGCAATTAAACGCAAAGTCCTCCGAAAACGTTCACTCAAATTTTACACACCTTTTTGTATCTACGAACAACGCGTCAAGAGCTTTCGTCCTTTCGTAGCTGACACGTCGCACACGGTGGGGGGGGGGTCTTTCTATTACGGGATAAAGCAATTAAGCTTTTGAAATTTACTATACATGCAGGTGTATATATGCCAGGCGGCCAAAGTTAGTGTCGCTTTGACATCCTCCCGAAAAACGAACTTTGAAAAGCAGAGGAAAAGGCGCACTGCTGCTTTACATTCAAATGGAAGTGCACATGGAAGCAGTACAGGAATTACTTTGAGGTTAATTAATTCTGAGCAACACTACGGTTTGCCATTGAAATAATTGCAAGGATCAGCGTACGGAGAATAGAAACACACTTTATATTCTATGGGAATGAGTATGAAATATTCGTGAAATAGCTCCACATAGGGATGCTCTTCCTGACAGCTTTCTCTGAATATTTATACTCATACGTATTAATGTCTCAAATAAACTTTTGCTGATAGAACTTGGATCCTAAGCTTAGAGTTTTCTAGTAAGTTGTCTAAATTGAAACAAGTTTCCGATGTTTTTTCGCAAAAATCATGCATTAAAAGTGCACTCAAAACCGATCGAGATTTGTCGAAATATTTGCCTCGCTCTGATTGGGCCATAAACTTCTTCAACTGAAGTCCACGTCGATGAAGTGAATAAGATGTTTGAGAGTCGTCATTTGAGTTCGAAAGAGCTAGCCGCTGAACTTTCAGTGTCTAACGAATCAATTCGTATCATTCATTGGTGAAAAGACGTTGGCTTACAAGTTTGACTTACAAACCAGTCGACATGCACGGGAACCCTTCTTCATAATGGTATAAGTTGGCTATACTTTTTTATATGTGCGCCATTTTGACAACTATTAGTTAATCTGTATTTAGTTTGAGTTGCCGTTCCATCATGTATAGACTCCTGCAAATTGGGCATTTTTTAGAAATAATCATGGTTCAGTTTAAAAAAAATATCGCACTCTTCATCCACTTTATGGTCGTTACACTTGATCATCAGAGATGTCGTGAAGATATGTGGACCCTTCTATGAACGTAGAATTATTGGTCCGAGTTTTTTTTTAAATGATACCGGCCTAAACCTAACAGTTTAAAGGATCATTATCAACGAAAAATATGAAAATATGAACTAATTACATTAATCTCATGGAAATGAAAAGAAATTACCCCTTACGTATTGTTATTCAGCTCCAATAAAAACAAAACTTCACGCTATTTTTTGAACCTCTGTTTATCATGTTGAGCTCCAACCAAACTAGGAGACCGACAATGAACTTTTCGTCTGGCCCACATCGGTTCCTGCGCACCCTGATATCACAATCCAGAAAGTTGGCCTCTCCTACACCATAATGCACCAATTCACGAACCACTGATCATGCGTTAATTATTCGCTTGAGGTTACGTATGTGTCCTTAACAATTCACCATATCCATCGGATTTGGAATCCTGCGATTATTTTCTTTTCTCAAAAAAAATAATAGGACGCAACTGAACCAGAGGAGGTAAACAATTTTTACGTTCAACCGATCACATCTCAGTATGTGACTCGCTTTATGAATGCGACGATTTTGGAGCTTTCACGTGAAAGATGGCGGAAGATTATGGAAAAAACGGTACATACACATCTAAATGAATGCATGCCCATAATTTTTTTTTATTTTGGTAACCCTGTTCGTCAATTGTCAAGAACTTCAAAAGATTTTGTAAGATTATGGAGATTCAACGAGAACAAACCCATTTCACGAAAAAAATGACCCAAGACGTATACCGATGGAACTAATGCCGAGAGTTACTTCAATCCAATCCTCGGAACAAAACATTAAACCAGAGGGCCTAGGAAACATCGCATCGATAACATGCTTAACAACAACAACATCAGCAACAGAAGCAAAACATCGAACGTGTACCTGATGTACTGAGGGGGATGGAGAGGATGGAAAGCACCGAATACTTTCCTCGAAATTCAACAAGTACTCGGCACAAAGCGGACCCAACCACCCGAATCGTACCGAAATTGGATTGAAAGAGTTTTCGTCGTTTGTGTGCGCAACCCTGAAAGTCGCCTTTGGGTGTGGTGTATTTGTCCCTCAATGTTTCCATTCCCTCCCGGATGACAGCGTTTCGCTACGAATGTTTTTCGAGGATACGGCACAGTTTATGGTTGACCACGCACGCACTCGATATGATACCGTAAATCACGCACTCGACTGGTTGTGGCAGCATATGTCAGGACATCAACCAACACCACCATCACGATATGAACATTGTTGTCGCTTGGCAGTGAATGAATTTCGAGGGTTCGTTCACACATAGAGTCACCTCCCTCGCTGGAAGTGCCAAATATATTGGCCAAACACTGTCACACAAGTGACAGATTAAGAAAACAGAGTGGTCCGTTGAAAGGATTTTGAAGTGAATCCAGGCGTGGCTTGTTTTAAGAGGATTATATTTATACGCTCACGAACTCAATAAAATGGTTAGAAATTATGCAAACAACGGGTCAGATCACTTCTAAATTCTTCAACAGAATCCAATGGATGGAAAAAGCGTGTCATGAATTCGGTGTTGCCCCAGTGAGGGAAAAAAACGAAGCCTAAAAATTTTCCACGGGAAAATTGAAACTTTTCGGTGATGGGCGCCGTATCTGTCCGGGTTTGAAAACTTTGTTATCATAATCATCACGGTGTGCTTTTCCGACCGTGGCATGCGCCAACCCTCGGAGGCAGAATCGGACCTCCCTCTTTTATTTTGTGCGGAGGAGGAGGAAATTTGAAGGAATTTCATGTACAGGATAACACGCGGCTGATTTGAAAACCGGTTGAGTTTCGCTTCTCCCGTTTAAATGAAACACCGGAACATGGTCGGTGCTGAATTTGGTTTAACACGCGAGCAGTTTCCGAGCATTTTCAACTCATTTGATAGGCGAAAAGTGATTTTATCGGGAAATGTTGAAATATTTGTCCTTTGTATAATTTAGATGTCGAATGAACACTGTGGTAGCTGACATGAAATACCATCTGAATCGAATGGTGTTTCATTTCAAAGGTAACCATTGAAATCTTCAAACAATTACGATATATCGCCTGGCGTTCGCAAATTTAATAACATACCAAACGACGTTCCTACGTTCCACTTCGTTCACGCATATTTTTGGTTCCTATTGCTATAGAAATTTACATCTCGCATCGCGGAAAATTGTATAACTTTACCACCACTGTTCCAAACACTATTGGAATTCTTAGTTTCTCAACTATCATCAACTGCACAAAAAGTTTCGTTAGGAGGCGACGAACGAAATTTACGCAAATGAAGTTTCCACCAGCCGAGTCGCCCACCTAAAAACCCATAAAAGAAATTGTGGTCACAGCGGGATGTCATCTGGATACCGTATACCCCATAAAACGCGCTCTTCTTCATGGATAGCAATTGCGGAAGCTGGGAATTGTAATCATTTGGTGTCCCTGTTTTTTTTTTCAGATGTGAAACTTGATCCAATGCGCTCACGGGAAACCATATTCTACCCAGGTGAATTGATCGAGGACATCCAATTCAAATTCAACACTAAACATTACTCGCAATTTTTATCTTTTAATTTTGGTTATTTTAACACTGACAGCTTTTAGACAGTACTAAATTCACAGAAACTCGATATTGAATATTATTCACGGTGCAACACATCTCGACTAACGTCAAACTCTTTCACTGCGGCGCAGTTTCCGGAGAATACATTAGCATGTTCGACGCCTAAAGCTGCACACGGAGTTTTCATACCATTTCAAGAATTCATTGGTTTTGCAAATAAACTAAAAATATTAATTTATTAGTGTTCTCCTGCGACTTAATATTTTTTTCGAAAATAAAGAAAATTCAATGTTTTATCACAAACACTCGAATCCACCACATTGAACAGAGTTAAGGTGGGACCAGAATACCGCGCTATTCGTCGCGTTGCGAAAATTGTGCTTTGACACTTCATTTTAAATATGTGTGTTTCCATTTAGTCGAACACAATAATGCGTTGCGTCATTAACATCGTTGTACCAAACGCTAACATTTGTTCTAAACTGCTTGCGCCGAATTCGCGATGAAAGTGGCATGGTGTCGACGTCTGGTGGCAACTTCAAATTAGGGCCATAATTTGGGTCCCAAACTCGTTAGTGTTATCTCTATCAGATTAGAAGACACAAAGCCGGTTTTTAAATTCTAAAATTTGAATGAAAATTTTCATCATGTTATTTGATTACTAGAAACACGTGTTTCTGACTTTCATTCAACCATATGGCTAAACAATTTCAACATTGTTGCTTAATTTTTTTCATCATAAAGGATGTGTCGCATCAAATTGCATCACGGAAAAAACGCTGTAGAAATTCGCCCAGTAGACCGATCCTTTTGAAAATTTTAGACAGTAAAATAAAAACTATTAAACAACTTTTTGCATTTTCTTTTTATTCATACTTCGAGCCCAAGCCCGTATGCTCGCACCTTCCTCTTTACCTCGTCCATAAGGTTCTGTACAACGTCAGGTTGTAGTTTTTTTTGAACAGAAATCCATTTTCTCTTGAAGTCCGCCTCCGATTTGACAATTTTTGGGTTCTTCCGGAGGGCCTGCTTCATAATCGCCCAATATTTCTCTATTGGGCGAAGCTCCGGCGCGTTGGGCGGGTTCATTTCCTTTGGCACGAAGGTGACCCCGTTGACTTCGTACCACTCCAACACGTCCTTTGAATAGTGGCACGAAGCGAGATCCGGCCAGAAGATGGTCGGGCCCTCGTGCTGCTTCAATAGTGGTAGTAAGCGCTTCTGTAGGCACTCCTTAAGGTAAACCTGCCCGTTTACCGTGCCGGTCATCATGAAGGGGGCGCTCCGCTTTCCGCAAGAGCAGATCGCTTGCCACACCATGTACTTTTTGGCAAACTTGGATAGTTTCTGCTTGCGAATCTCCTCCGGAACGCTGAATTTGTCCTCTGCGGAGAAGAACAACATGCCCGACAGCTGACGAAAGTCCGCTTTGACGTAGGTTTCGTCGTCCATTACCAGGCAATGCGGCTTCGTCAGCATTTCGGTGTACAGCTTCCGGGCTCGCGTCTTCCCCACCATGTTTTGCATTCCGTCGCGGTTAGGAGCCTTCTGAGCCTTGTATGTACGCAGGCCCTCCCGCTGCTTGGTCCGCTGGACGAATGAACTTGACAAATTCAGCTTATTGGCGACATCCCGGACCGAACTTCTCGGATCACGTCTAAACTGCTTAACTACGCGCTTGTGATCTTTTTCACTGACGGAGCATCAATTTTTGCCGTTCTTCACCTTCCGGTCGATGGTTAGGTTCTCGAAGTTCGTTTTAGTACTCTGCTGACCGTGGATTGGACGATTCCCAGCATCTTACCGATGTCCCGATGTGACAACTCCGGATTCTCGAAATGAGTGCACAGGATTAATTCACGACGCTCTTTTTCGTTCGACGACATTTTTCCAAATTTACGAAAAATTGACAGTGAAGCATGGCCAACGTGATCTATACACTCTTATCTGATTATAAGCGAAAGCTGAAGATATAATTCCTAAAAATTAAATTTCTACAGCGTTTTTTCCGTGATGCAATTTGATGTGACACACCCTTTAATATAGAGTTGTCTTCATAAACAATTTTCGTATGAGACTTTTTCACCACCTGCAAACAAAAATGTTTTTCATTTAAATAGAATACCGGTTTGATAAGGAAAAGCTAATTTTCATTCACAATTTTAATTTTGAAAATGTATTCATTCCGACTGAAAATCAGCTATTCTTTCACGCTCCCCTAAACTAGTAAACGAAGCTCAATGCCGCCAGCGCGGATATGTCAATGTGTTGTTTTTAAAAACATTCAACTGATCCGTGGACACAACAAGAACAAGATTTTCATATGAATTTTATTTTGTTTTTGTTTACATGTAAAGTGATGACGCGAATGCTAGATTGTGACTGCAAATCAACAGACTGCGTCGGGCAAATGTTTTAGTACAAAACGCAAGCAATGACAACTGATGAGAAGCAACGCACAACGCGGTATTCTGTTTCCACCTTTATATCCATGGCGCCAGCGCCAACTCTTGGTTAAGCCGTTAAACTATCCATCTTACATTCAAAAATGGATTGAAAACTAACTAAAAATCTTGTCTTTGCAATACATTTCGAAATAATATAATTTAAGACCTATCAAGAAATCGAAATAATTGGAGTGCTTCAAACTTTATTCCAAAAAACTGCAACTGAAGAACACAGACTTCTCAAACATGCAGGTGTAGGATAGACCAGCGATACTCAACCTGCGGCCCGCAGGTCTGACGTAGTACTACATCTTTAAGTAATTGTGCCAAATCAGAAAACAAGGCACGTTTTTATTAAATAGAAATATGCAAATGCAGTGTTTCGTTCTACGGACAAGGTGGATTGAGAAAATATCGCAATTCTCGCTCCGCCCGTTTTCAATTTATTGTGTATAACCAAGCTTTTCGATATTTTACAGCATTCACGATTCATCAGTCGTCCCGTTAGCGACCAGACGGCAGCGAAGCTTTCCAAATGGCCTTTTTCAAGGCCGAAAGCTCAGTTCAATTTTTCAAATAGGCCTTTTTCAAGTCTAGAGGCGAATAATCTGTTAAAATTCCAAAAAGTCTGGAAGCCTCTATAATTCAAACCAAGATGATCATTGTTCTAGTCACAGTCTAGCCGACAGCAGTCTTTTTCAACGCTGATTTCAGACACAGTTGTTTTGCTCGATACAAAAGAAGAATAGAAGATAGATATCGCACACAATTGCAATTATATTTGGTGAAGGCGCCGCGCCGATTTTCATGCCGATCGTGCACAGACGGGTAGAAGCAAAACAGAAGAGAAATATTGAATAGGACTTGGCGCGTCAGTTTTCATACCGTTATATGGAGATTATTTTATTTTATTTATTTTATTCTAACACCGTCTTCGACTATTCGTACAGACTGATTTTGTTTGCTTACAAACTAGGTATAATTATTGAAGTCAAATACGTCACAAACAGCATTAAACATACGAAGACATATATCAAACGGGTTGTTGTAGCCGTAATTCGTTCTGTGGTAAGGAATGGCTAGCGTCGAGAAGGAACGTTCAACGGAATCTGTGCGAGAAGTTCAGGGCAGTCAATACCTCCTTGAATTATATCGAAAATGAACAACCGCTGCATTGTAACGCGTCTGGTCGATAGTGGCTCCAATCCAATTTGTCTGCACCGGTCGGAATAAGGCGGAAGATTGATAGGGTCGTTCCATGGAAGCCGTCTCAGAGCATAACGTAGAAACTTTTTCTGCACCCGTTCGATCATCAGTGTATGAGCTACGTAGAAGGGAGACCAAACAGGGGCAGCGTACTCCAGAATGCTTCGTACCAACGAACAATACAGTTTCTTTGAAACGTAAACGTCGGTAAACTCGTATGCATGACGGCGAATGAATCCCAGCACAGAGAAAGCTTTAACCGTCATAATGCCCACGTGCTCAATGAATCGTAGTTTCGAATCGATCATGACTCCGAGGTCACATATGGACGATATACGTTCTAACGTTGTCGTTTCCATTTTATATTGAAACAGGGTGGGACGGTTCGAGCGACCAAAGGAAATTATTTTGCATTTCTTCTCATTGACCGGCATTCCGTTATCACCACACCATTCCAGCAGTGTATTTATATCTTCTTGAAGAACTAAACAATCCATGGGGGATGTAATCGCCCTGTAGATCTTCAAGTCATCTGCAAATGCGAGCTTGGGCGATGAAAGTAGTGAGCACAAATAAGTGATGTACATGTTGAATAACAACAGTCCAAGCACACTCCCCTGCGGAACTCCAGATGTGATATGAAACTACAAGATTTAGCTGAGTTGACCACGGCATATGCTGTACGATCACGAAGATATGAAAAAATCCACTCCGTAATCAAGTCAGGAAAACCTATGCACTTTAGCTTTTCAACAACGAGAATGTGCCGAACAGTATCAAAGGCTTTCGCGAAGTCAATATACATCGCGTCAACTTGTCGCCTCTCTTCAATTTCATGTGACAGTGCAGTGACGTAGCACATAAGGTTCGTTGTAGTAGATCGATGCTGCATAAACCCGTGTTGACCTTCGAAGATAATCGGTGACGCCGCGTTGTAGAGGATATTGTGCATCAGTCTCTCAAATACCTTGCTGAGATAGCAAAGTATAGACACGCCACGATAATTTACCATCTTATTGTAATTGCCAGATTTGTGAATAGGGATGACGTAGGCAGATTTCCAAGCCGCTGGGAAGGTTCTTCCCTGAAGCGATCGATTAAATATGCGAGCAATTGTATTCGCAAGTTCTTTGGCGCAACTTTTTGGCAACAAGGGTTGTATGCCGTCAGTACCACATCCCTTTTTGATGTCAAGATCATCAAGAGCTTTTTCTACTTCCTCATCAGTAAATTGAATGTCGGGTAGGTTGATGTTGTGTGAAATGATTGGATCACACGCACGAGGTGTTGATTTTATGCGTTATCAAATAGACAATGGTGGTGCAAATATGTAATCGCGTTGGGCCGCACTGTGTCTAGCACGAGGAAAGTTATCGCGATGCATACTGAGTTCATTACGTGTATTGGCAATAAGGATATGTTGTTATCGCAAAAATAAGAATGAATCTTGAATCACCAAATTTCAACTGCTTCTACAAAACCACGCGAAGGCGTTCTTTTCAAGGCCACCAAAATCATTGACCCAAGAATGATTTTGAAAACTCCAATGCATTTGAAAATAATATCCGAAGTGATCAAAAGCGAATTGATTTTTAATTTTTTTCTCTGGAAGAAAGCTTCTGTGAATTTAGAAACGCGTTCAATTTTTTGCTGTTGTAATGGTGATGATATTTTGAATTTTAGAGGCTTTCTCAGACTCTCAAACTTTTTTATCTTAATTCTAGCCTCAGACATTCTTCTCATTCACCTGTAACTTTAAAAAAGGCCAATTTGGAAAACTAAACATTTGGCCTTGAGAAAGACCATTTGGAAAACCTCACTGTCACTGGCATCTGGTCGTAAGATTACGTGAATGACTTATTGGTGACTATTTCTGAACAATGAATTGATTTTCGTTAATTCTAGCATTGTTTCCGGGTTGACGTCGCCTTTCGAGTGCGTCAGTGCAGTGTTTTTTTATGCCGGGTGTGAAGAAGCTATTTTTCAGCGGTGAGAGCTGCGTTCTTCGGTGAAAATTAGTTCCGCAGCGGATGCTAACCGATTCGGTTCGGATTTTCTGTTGCTACTCTGAGTTTTTTGGGAGCGTTTGAAATGTATTTTTGCTAAGAGATACTGAAAAACTACATGGGTAATCAGCTAGTTCAGTGTTCCAGTACCGCTCTAGACAGCGAGCAATCAACAGTACATGGTAATTCTGAGAGTTAATTTGAAATTTTGTTCCTCCTTTTGTCCCTCACTCAATGAAAGCATTCATGAAAATTTTTGATGCCAAATGTCTTAAAATTGCATAAAACGTCGAGATCTACCGTCTTTTCGGAAAAAAATTAAAAAATAGTATAGTTTCTTGCTGTGGTGGCTGAGAGCAGACAAACGACCAGAACAATTAAGAAGGTATGGTGACGACGACATAGATATTGACGGAACACCATACCCATACCCGACACCATACGGGTATAACCCCGATAGAATATCTCAATTGAGAAATAAACGGTGAGACCACGTCATCTCTCTCGACGAAGAACGAGACATACAAACAGCTCCCATTGACGATTGTTATCCCTATGTATCCCATAACGGTTAGACCGTGTTCCCAGAAACCTTATACAAATGCTAGTCGGTTTATATTTAATTTATATGCACACCCAAGATCAAAATTTAACACATATTTGACATACTCATGACATGAGCTTGAAAGTATCATTAAAAGAACTATCCGGAGATGCAATACACACACTGGTACAGCATTTACTCGAGCGAGATGCGATTTTTTTGCATAATACGTATGTCATAGCATTGTAAAATAAGAGATGCTTCTCCAAATATGCACATTCTCTTTATTCTCAGCAAACGCATTCCATGTATACTTTCAGATTCAATCACATTTTATAATGTGGTGTAATATACTCGTACATTGGTATAACGACACTAGTGGTTGAGTGGTTAGCGTGGTTGTGTAGAACAGCATCACAATCCAGCCTGGGTTCAATCTCAATTGGCATTGGTTGGGATTTTTTTGAGTACAATTCCAAGCTGACATTTGGTCTGAGAGAATGAGAAGTCTGCTCCATACATACAAACATTTTACACACTGAAAACAGCACAAGGCGCGGCAAAAAAGGTGCTTTAATTTGTGCATTTTCCGATGTAACACAATAAAAAGCATCTTTTCTGCCTACGCTAGTGTTGCTACATGTACAGATTTATTAGGAAAAACAGTCCTCAGAATGCAACGCGGAGCTGATGCGCAGCAAGTTTTTTGAGCCTTGTTGAACTCTCACTCATTGTATCCACATGCGCTCTGGCAAATGAGCACGCTCCGAAACACAGATGAAATGTTTTGGTGCCAGCGCCGTTTTTGCGCCCCGTTTTGCGCTGAGTTTGCGCTGAATTTTGCACCGTGCTTGCGCCCTATTTCTATACATGTTTTACACCGCGCTTGAATCTGGTTTGCTTTCTCTGTTGAGTTATTTAACTTCACACAAGCTATGTGCTTGGTATAGATGCACCGCTGTTGTTTTTATGCTTTGCTTAGAACGAGCGAAGACAAAACGCTATAATCTGATGTGTGTAAAATGAGACGTGCATCACACAAGTGAGAAGCAATGTTTAGTATCTGAATTCTGCGCCGTGTTCATTCGGCGCTCTCGTGTTTATGAATTTGGTACACTTCATACCAAGAGAAAATACGTGTTTGCTATAAATGCGCGTTGATGAAAATTAAACTCAAACTTTGGGCCTGATTCGCGAATACACTTCACAGTGGAAACGAAATAAACGGCACGCCATTGAACTACGTTTTACGAGTTAGTGAAGTGTCGAAGATAATAATGAGTTTTCAGGCAGAATGAGCACTTTTTCATATAAAAAATCATTAATGAAAATAACTTCTTCGTATCAAACTGGTATTCAATGTGAGTGGAAAACTTCGTTTTCTTCATTTGATATAATAATCTCATATAAAAATTTCATCTGAAGATAATTTGATATTATAATGATAAGTTTAGTGGGATACTAATCTCGTATCCAGATGTCGACACCGTACCATTGTCATCGCGAATACGTTTCATTCCGTTTCCACCGTGAAGTGTATTCGAAGTGTATTCGAGAATCAGGTCCTTTGTTTTTTGAAGACTGGGGAAACAGACCAATTTCTTCTTTTACGGTACAAATTACAGATATTTGTCATAAAGTACATATGAAATACTGATCATTTTGAATGTAAATTCTAACAATGATTTTTTGCACAGAGACATTACTTGAAATTACTTTACCCGAATGTTACCGAATGTAAAATTGACGGGTGTGAAGCAAAACCACATTTGTCTTCAGCCACCCGTTTCGGCAACTGAAAATCAGAGCGATGTAATGATCAGATCATACATGTTAGTCAGTAGTAAACAGTCCGAACAATATCTGATCCCCAGCTTCGCCAGCTTAGATCAATCGTTTGTAGCATGCCCTCACGATAAACCTTCAATCGTATGAGCAAAGCTTTGGGAGTGCAGACAGTAATGATTCCACTGCCATATCGCTTCTGTGAGATTTTGGCAGTTCTCTATTTATAGTGTTCTCTAAGCATGAATAAAACGAAAGCATCGCTCGTTGCTGGTGACGTCAACACATCTGACTAGTGGTATATATCTATTTATTGATCGCTCGAGGCGATTTTTTCCCATCACTGATTTTATATGTGTAAGTAATTTTCGTGTAAGATATAAAAAACCTCACCTGTAGTATATGTCAAACCACGTTGAACTCAAACATCGATACATGCATACGTGATACACGAGAGAGCGAAACGGATTCATTTGGGGAGCAGAGGTAATCACTTCAATATGCATTGAAGTCCATTTGACGTGGAAGAATGAACTGCGACAGTCAAGTCGTAGAGGGAAATAGCCACTAAACGCCCGTATGACTGTTGATTCATGTCGACGGAGAAACTGCTAGAAGAAGCCAAAACTCATTTCCAATTGAACACGAAGGCGAATTTCTTCATAGTCCGCTGACTATCCTCAGTTGAATATGACTTTGCCGAGCCCTGGCCAATATTGTTCGTTAAATGCAGTTCAAAGTCAATTATAAAACCTTTTATCCATGGTATCGACTCGAAACCAGAAAAAAACCCAGATATTCTCTGATTTTTTTATATCTGCTCTCAGCAAAGTATGTTTCCAAGGAAGCTCTGAGTCACCATTGCAAAACACTATGCTAATCTTATACTTTATTCAACAATATATCAGATTTAACTTTTTCTAAACGAAATTCTAACGGAGACGAATGAATCTTAAGACTTAAAGTCTCCGTAAACAAAGGGGAAAAAAATAATTTCTAGTGAACCTGTTTACGAATCAAAACGGTATTTCTATGAATAATAGATAACGGTACTCAGTAGAAACAAAAGTTGTGACCCATGCTTGGGGAACGGTTTAATGAAAACTCCATGTATTGCGACATTGTGTAGACACAAGGGTTGTAGGTTCAAACAGAAAGATTAAAGACGGAAGACGCCAAGCTAATTGTTTTAACGATACATGTAATCATAAGCCAGGAAGAAATCATACGAAGGGTATTATATAATATAATTTGAATATAAAAACAGCACCTTAAAACACATTAATCAGTAAACATATATCTAAAGTTTACAAAAAATTTAATAAAACTAACTAGTAAATTAATATTGAAAAAAAAAATATTCCCAAATTACTGAACTTTTAGTCTAGAATGACTTCCAGACAGATGTTTAATAAAAAGAACAATTAGTCTTGATTGAAGGACACAAAATTTTAATGCATGAAATTTACACTACATACACTAAATATACTGTACAGTACGAACATGCTCAGAGGGAAGCCATTTTACCGGCTAGATCAATTTAGAAGGAACATAAAAGCCCTCCTTTTCCAACGCGCAAATTTCCTGAAAAATCCACCACTCGTTGCACGGAAATTTGATTATCTTTAGTATCATCTTCAGAACAAAAACTTCAACAGGTTTGTCTCCGTCATGTGATAGCACCACTCTTGCTCGGACTAATTCGCTGAATAATCCGTTGATTATTCTCTCTCCCACCGTCGTTGCCAACCATAATAAACCAATTAACACACAAAAGGTAATTACACACATTTATCACGATCGAATCCTCGCTCTTCCCTTTCCCTCGGGGGGAGAATGTGACGTGTGTTGGGTGAATATTCAATTTATCTTCCCGACGATAGTTGCATGAATGGATCTCCCCGCGGAGGAGAAGCTTCCTGATTTCCATATCAATTGGATTCGACACACTGCATATTTCCGGGCACGTATCTCCTCTATCCAGAGTGTAGCACATACAGGTGTATAGGAACGATGGCAATTGAAAATGCAGAAATCAATCGGGAACATCTACTGGGGATAACACAAACACAAATAATATTCATTTGTGTGCTATTCACATACAAATGTATTGTCATATTTTATATATCGAATTTTTGCACCGGATATTGGAAATACTTAAAGTATATTTGCTGCCATCATTTTCTTGATGCAACCAATATACATCCGCGCACATCTCTGGAGTTCGATTTTGGTTCGAACGCATGCCCCCAAGAGAAACATACGAATTTTTCACACTCTTGATGTCATGTCGTAATATTTTTTTCGTCTGCTCCGCAGGGTAATGGCATCCGTGTAGTTTTTTTTTTCAATCAACATTATTGGCTCCGGTTCATTAGTATTCTCCCGGGTATTGAAAATACCTGTACGAAACCTGTAATCAACACAATGCGGAAAATACATATATGGTCAAGTGCGACTGACAATTACCGAACAAAAGGTATTTTACCGCCCAAAGATTTGATTTGACGCAATCGACGCGAAATAATAACAATTCATACATCAGTAATCCATCAACATCGATCGACTCGAACCCACAGAGAAACTTCTGATTGAAATTGTGTTGTAAAAACCTGATTGCTGCAAGCGTTTCAAAATCCCGGTTGCCCCAAAAACGAACATTCAGAGAAGAGGCAATCATAGTCGCGCAGTTTCAATTTCTCAGCCGGCCCCAGGGAACGAAAAAAAGAGTAAATGTTTATGTACTACAATAAATCAACTAGGTGTATTTGGATCCAACTGTTCTCCCGTTGATGTGGCTCTAATTTATATTGACGTGAGTTTCGAGAGATTGCAGAGGACTTTAGAATAATTGGAAAAAGTTTGGACACAATGTTTCACTCATATCTCACAGCATAATACGTGAGTTGACCAGAGAGTTAAGCAAATGTCGAAAAAATGTCATACACAACAATTTATTTTGCCCAAAGGGGCTGTTATATCCATTTTTGTCTCCATTTCCGCGTTATAGTTTCATACCAGAATATTGTCCGCCAAAATCATTCGTCCGTTTTCCCTCGAGTACTTACCTAGAAAGAAAGAAAGAAAAATAAATGTAACTAAAACGAATCAACTATGATCATCTCAAGACTAACGAAAGGAAATCTTTCGTCGTGGCCATACCCAATTCAAAGGCTCTTGTCCGAACTCCAGTCATTGCCAAAACATAATTTGTTCACTGAGTTATTTATTTGTTATTTGTTTTTCACTGGGAACCAAACATCGTTCCTCATATGTTAGTTACCGTTCACCTTAGAATCCTTCCTTGTTTGAGTGTTTTTTTTTATAAAAAAAATTGAGCCCAACTACAGGAAGTTCATAACAGAGCCTCTTCGAGATGGGGGTAAGCGGAGGGAATAAAAAAGAGGGAAAAAAATAATTTTACGAATAACTTTTATTCGCATAATAGAATCTGAACTTCAGTGTATCCATCGAATTTCCAATGCGTACCATAAGTCACTACAAAGGCAATGTCACGAAACAATAGCTGTCTCATCAACTGTTTCCGCGGTGTAGTGGCTATCACATCCGCTTACCACGCGGAAAGTCCCTGGTTTGATCTCGGTCGGACACATTTTTTTTGTAGATTTATTTTGAAATTTGTGTTACAAAATGATACAATTAAAATAAACTCTCCGAAACGATTGTTTATTTAATGTATTCTACCGTGACCAGGATTCGAAAGATTTACCTTCGAGAGAAGACATTATATATTATATTTCCTCACAAACGATTTGAATCATTTCAGAGAAACATACTGTTATCAATACGCATCAATCAGGATAAACATTTGCGTTCCCGGTGCCATGACGGGCATGTGTAGCGGAATGCAATTCACGACACCTATATACCTCCTTTTCATGGAGTTAATAAGAAAAAATCCTCCGGGCTGTTTTTTGTGCTTCCATGCACTCTTAGAACTTTATTCCCTTATCGACCTGTGGTGCTGTCAGCAAACAGAAGTTAACCTTTGTTGGCTTATTCGCGTTTTGCAGCTCCGTTTCTTTTGATGTTGGTGTGCTACCTTTGGCGTTTATCGCGGCTGAAAAAGCACGAGAAAAAAGAATTTCAATGACTTTCTTCCTTAACCTCGAGCGTGTAATCCTTTGCTTTAGAAACAATTTTCCTTCGCCCTGTTGTAAGTTGAATTTTTCGTTCACATCAATACATAATAGGATGTAGTTGTTTCTTTGTGGTTTTGGAGAATCTAGAAATCATTTAGACATACAAATTTCAAACTAATGAAATAAAACTTCTATAACTGTCGATAGGTAAAAACTACAGAGCGAATAGTCGATACATGCTGCACACCCAAACCCGTCAAAAAGAGCTCCAGTTTCTCTCAAAATTAATTCATGAGTTTATTTTTAGTTGGATAACCGAAATCGAAGAGCACAAAATCGAAATCAAAAATACAGCAACACTATTTGTTACTGTATTTTCGATTGCAATTTTACGCTCTATGCTCTTTTGAAGAAAACAAAGAGACAAAGTGTTCGAATCAAGCGGCAAGCGTGAAATTAATAAGAAGGGGTATGCCCCTGCCAACTATTGCAACAGATTGACTCACATAGAGAGCGTGAGTGTTATAACAGCACAAGTCCGAACAGCCGTGATCGTCTAGTGGTTAGGACCCTACGTTGTGGCCGTAGTAACCCAGGTTCGAATCCTGGTCACGGCAGAATTCATTGAATAAACAATAGTTCTGAGGAATTTATTTTGAATTTATTATAATGTTTCATAAATCACAAAATAAATCCGAAAATAATTTGTTGCCGCCCGGGATCGAACCGGGGGCCTTCCGCGTGTTAGGCGGATGTGATAACCACTACACCACGGAAACAGCTGATAAGAAAGTCATTGTTTTACAAATGCAATTCATTTTATACATTTTGAATCAGTTGTTTTTCTCAAAGCGATTTGCCCAAAATCAATTGATAAATTAAACAACTCTCTCAACAGCCGTGATCGTCTAGTGGTTAGGACCCTACGTTGTGGCCGTAGTAACCCAGGTTCGAATCCTGGTCACGGCAGAATCATTGAATAAACAATAATTCAGAGGAATTTATTTTGAATTTATTATTATGTTTATTAAAATCACAAAATAAATCCCAAAAGAATTTGTTTCCGCCCGGGATCGAACCGGGGTCCTTCCGCGTGTGAAGCGGACGTGATAACCACTACACTACGGAAACAGTTGATAAGAAAGTCATTATTTTACAAACACAATTCATTTTCTACATTTTGAATCAGTTGTTTCTCTCAAAGCGATTTGCCCGGAATCAATTGATTAATTTAACAACTCTCTCAACAGCCGTGATCGTCTAGTGGTTAGGACCCTACGTTGTGGCCGTAGTAACCCAGGTTCGAATCCTGGTCACGGCAGAATCATTGAATAAACAATAGTTCTGAGGAATTTATTTTGAATTTATTATTATGTTTATTAAAATCACAAAATAAATCCCAAAAGAATTTGTTTCCGCCCGGGATCGAACCGGGGGCCTTCCGCGTGTTAGGCGGATGTGATAACCACTACACCACGGAAACAGTTGATATGAAAGTCATTGTTTTACATTTTTTACATTTTGAATCAGTTGTTTTTCACAAAGCGATTTGCCCGGAATCAATTGATAAATTAAACAACTCCCTCAACAGCCGTGATCGTCTAGTGATTAGGACCCTACGTTGTGGCCGCAGTAAACCAGGTTCGAATCCTGGTCACGGCAGAACTCATTGAATAAACAATAGTTCTGAGGAATTTATTTTGAATTTATTATAATGTTCAATAAAATCAGAAAATAAATCCCAAAAGAATTTGTTTCCGCCCGGGATCGAACCGGGGTCCTTCCGCGTGTGAAGCGGACGTGATAACCACTACACTACGGAAACAGTTGATAAGAAAGTCATTATTTTACAAACACAATTCATTTTCTACATTTTTAATCAGTTGTTTTTCTCAAAGCGATTTGCCCGGAATCAATTGATAAATAAAACAATTATCTCAACAGCCGTGATCGTCTAGTGGTTAGGACCCTACGTTGTGGCCGTAGTAACCCAGGTTCGAATCCTGTTCACGGCAGAACTCATTGAATAAACAATAGTTCTGAGGAATTTATTTTGAATTTATTATAATGTTTCATAAATCACAAAATAAATCCCAAAAGAATTTGTTTCCGCCCGGGATCGAACCGGGGGCCTTCCGCGTGTTAGGCGGATGTGATAACCACTACACCACGGAAACAGTTGATATGAAAGTCATTGTTTTACAAATACAATTCATTTTCTACATTTTGAATCAGTTGTTTTTCTAAAAGCGATTTGCCCGGAATCAATTGGTAAATTAAACAACTCTCTCAACAGCCGTGATCGTCTAGTGGTTAGGACCCTACGTTGTGGCCGTAGTAACCCAGGTTCGAATCCTGGTCACGGCAGAATCATTGAATAAACAATAATTCAGAGGAATTTATTTTGAATTTATTATTATGTTTCATAAAATCACAAAATAAATCCCAAAAGAATTTGTTTCCGCCCGGGATCGAACCGGGGGCCTTCCGCGTGTTAGGCGGATGTGATAACCACTACACCACGGAAACAGTTGATATGAAAGTCATTGTTTTACAAATACAATTCATTTTCTACATTTTGAATCAGTTGTTTTTCTAAAAGCGATTTGCCCGGAATCAATTGGTAAATTAAACAACTCTCTCAACAGCCGTGATCGTCTAGTGGTTAGGACCCTACGTTGTGGCCGTAGTAACCCAGGTTCGAATCCTGGTCACGGCAGAACTCATTGAATAAACAATAGTTCTGAGGAATTTATTTTGAATTTATTATAATGTTTCATAAATAACAAAATAAATCCCAAAAGAATTTGTTTCCGCCCGGGATCGAACCGGGGGCCTTCCGCGTGTTAGGCGGATGTGATAACCACTACACCACGGAAACAGTTGATATGAAAGTCATTGTTTTACAAATACAATTCATTTTCTACATTTTGAATCAGTTGTTTTTCTAAAAGCGATTTGCCCGGAATCAATTGGTAAATTAAACAACTCTCTCAACAGCCGTGATCGTCTAGTGGTTAGGACCCTACGTTGTGGCCGTAGTAACCCAGGTTCGAATCCTGGTCACGGCAGAATCATTGAATAAACAATAATTCAGAGGAATTTATTTTGAATTTATTATTATGTTTCATAAAATCACAAAATAAATCCCAAAAGAATTTGTTTCCGCCCGGGATCGAACCGGGGGCCTTCCGCGTGTTAGGCGGATGTGATAACCACTACACCACGGAAACAGTTGATATGAAAGTCATTGTTTTACAAATACAATTCATTTTCTACATTTTGAATCAGTTGTTTTTCTAAAAGCGATTTGCCCGGAATCAATTGGTAAATTAAACAACTCTCTCAACAGCCGTGATCGTCTAGTGGTTAGGACCCTACGTTGTGGCCGTAGTAACCCAGGTTCGAATCCTGGTCACGGCAGAACTCATTGAATAAACAATAGTTCTGAGGAATTTATTTTGAATTTATTATAATGTTTCATAAATCACAAAATAAATCCCAAAAGAATTTGTTTCCGCCCGGGATCGAACCGGGGGCCTTCCGCGTGTTAGGCGGATGTGATAACCACTACACCACGGAAACAGTTGATATGAAAGTCATTGTTTTACAAATACAATTCATTTTCTACATTTTGAATCAGTTGTTTTTCTAAAAGCGATTTGCCCGGAATCAATTGGTAAATTAAACAACTCTCTCAACAGCCGTGATCGTCTAGTGGTTAGGACCCTACGTTGTGGCCGTAGTAACCCAGGTTCGAATCCTGGTCACGGCAGAATCATTGAATAAACAATAATTCAGAGGAATTTATTTTGAATTTATTATTATGTTTATTAAAATCACAAAATAAATCCCAAAAGAATTTGTTTCCGCCCGGGATCGAACCGGGGGCCTTCCGCGTGTTAGGCGGATGTGATAACCACTACACCACGGAAACAGTTGATATGAAAGTCATTGTTTTACAAATACAATTCATTTTCTACATTTTGAATCAGTTGTTTTTCTCAAAGCGATTTGCCCGGAATCCATTGATAAATTAAACAACTCTCTCAACAGCCGTGATCGTCTAGTGGTTAGGACCCTACGTTGTGGCCGTAGTAACCCAGGTTCGAATCCTGGTCACGGCAGAACTCATTGAATAAACAATAGTTCTGAGGAATTTATTTTGAATTTATTATAATGTTTAATAAAATCACAAAATAAATCCCAAAAAAATTTGTTTCCGCCCGGGATCGAACCGGGGGCCTTCCGCGTGTTAGGCGGATGTGATAACCACTACACCACGGAAACAGTTGATATGAAAGTCATTGTTTTACAAATACAATTCATTTTCTACATTTTGAATCAGTTGTTTTTCTCAAAGCGATTTGCCCGGAATCAATTGATAAATTAAATAACTCTCTCAACAGCCGTGATCGTCTAGTGGTTAGGACCCTACGTTGTGGCCGTAGTAACCCAGGTTCGAATCCTGGTCACGGCAGAACTCATTGAATAAACAATAGTTCTGAGGAATTTATTTTGAATTTATTATAATGTTTAATAAAATCACAAAATAAATCCCAAAAGAATTTGTTTCCGCCCGGGATCGAACCGGGGGCCTTCCGCGTGTTAGGCGGATGTGATAACCACTACACCACGGAAACAGTTGATATGAAAGTCATTGTTTTACAAATACAATTCATTTTCTACATTTTGAATCAGTTGTTTTTCTAAAAGCGATTTGCCCGGAATTAATTGGTAAATTAAACAACTCTCTCAACAGCCGTGATCGTCTAGTGGTTAGGACCCTACGTTGTGGCCGTAGTAACCCAGGTTCGAATCCTGGTCACGGCAGAATCATTGAATAAACAATAATTCAGAGGAATTTATTTTGAATTTATTATTATGTTTCATAAAATCACAAAATAAATCCCAAAAGAATTTGTTTCCGCCCGGGATCGAACCGGGGGCCTTCCGCGTGTTAGGCGGATGTGATAACCACTACACCACGGAAACAGTTGATATGAAAGTCATTGTTTTACAAATACAATTCATTTTCTACATTTTGAATCAGTTGTTTTTCTCAAAGCGATTTGCCCGGAATCAATTGATAAATTAAACAACTCTCTCAACAGCCGTGATCGTCTAGTGGTTAGGACCCTACGTTGTGGCCGTAGTAACCCAGGTTCGAATCCTGGTCACGGCAGAACTCATTGAATAAACAATAGTTCTGAGGAATTTATTTTGAATTTATTATAATGTTTAATAAAATCACAAAATAAATCCCAAAAAAATTTGTTTCCGCCCGGGATCGAACCGGGGGCCTTCCGCGTGTTAGGCGGATGTGATAACCACTACACCACGGAAACAGTTGATATGAAAGTCATTGTTTTACAAATACAATTCATTTTCTACATTTTGAATCAGTTGTTTTTCTCAAAGCGATTTGCCCGGAATCAATTGATAAATTAAATAACTCTCTCAACAGCCGTGATCGTCTAGTGGTTAGGACCCTACGTTGTGGCCGTAGTAACCCAGGTTCGAATCCTGGTCACGGCAGAACTCATTGAATAAACAATAGTTCTGAGGAATTTATTTTGAATTTATTATAATGTTTCATAAATCACAAAATAAATCCCAAAAAAAATTGTTTACCCCCGGGATCGAACCGCGTGTTAGGCGGATGTGATAACCACTACACCACGGAAACAGTTGATATGAAAGTCATTGTTTTACAAATACAATTCATTTTCTACATTTTGAATCAGTTGTTTTTCTAAAAGCGATTTGCCCGGAATCAATTGGTAAATTAAACAACTCTCTCAACAGCCGTGATCGTCTAGTGGTTAGGACCCTACGTTGTGGCCGTAGTAACCCAGGTTCGAATCCTGGTCACGGCAGAATCATTGAATAAACAATAATTCAGAGGAATTTATTTTGAATTTATTATTATGTTTCATAAAATCACAAAATAAATCCCAAAAGAATTTGTTTCCGCCCGGGATCGAACCGGGGTCCTTCCGCGTGTGAAGCGGACGTGATAAACACTACACTACGGAAACAGTTGATAAGAAAGTCATTATTTTACAAACACAATTCATTTTCTACATTTTGAATCAGTTGTTTCTCTCAAAGCGATTTGCCCGGAATCAATTGATTCATTTAACAACTCTCTCAACAGCCGTGATCGTCTAGTGGTTAGGACCCTACGTTGTGGCCGTAGTAACCCAGGTTCGAATCCTGGTCACGGCAGAACTCATTGAATAAACAATAGTTCTGAGGAATTTATTTTGAATTTATTATAATGTTTAATAAAATCACAAAATAAATCCCAAAAAAAATTGTTTCCGCCCGGGATCGAACCGGGGGCCTTCCGCGTGTTAGGCGGATGTGATAACCACTACACCACGGAAACAGTTGATAAGAAAGTCATTGTTTTACAAATACAATTCATTTTCTACATTTTGAATCAGTTGTTTTTCTAAAAGCGATTTGCCCGGAATCAATTGGTAAATTAAACAACTCTCTCAACAGCCGTGATCGTCTAGTGGTTAGGACCCTACGTTGTGGCCGTAGTAACCCAGGTTCGAATCCTGGTCACGGCAGAACTCATTGAATAAACAATAGTTCTGAGGAATTTATTTTGAATTTATTATAATGTTTAATAAAATCACAAAATAAATCCCAAAAGAATTTGTTTCCGCCCGGGATCGAACCGGGGGCCTTCCGCGTGTTAGGCGGATGTGATAACCACTACACCACGGAAACAGTTGATAAGAAAGTCATTGTTTTACAAATACAATTCATTTTCTACATTTTGAATCAGTTGTTTTTCTAAAAGCGATTTGCCCGGAATCAATTGGTAAATTAAACAACTCTCTCAACAGCCGTGATCGTCTAGTGGTTAGGACCCTACGTTGTGGCCGTAGTAACCCAGGTTCGAATCCTGGTCACGGCAGAACTCATTGAATAAACAATAGTTCTGAGGAATTTATTTTGAATTTTTTATAATGTTTCATAAATAACAAAATAAATCCCAGAATAATTTGTTCCCGCCCGGGATCGAACCGGGGGCCTTCCGCGTGTGAAGCGGACATGACAACCACTACACTACGGAAACAGTTGATAAGAAAGTCATTATTTTACAAACACAATTCATTTTCTACATTTTGAATCAGTTGTTTCTCTCAAAGCGATTTGCCCGGAATCAATTGATTAATTTAACAACTCTCTCAACAGCCGTAATCGCCTAGTGGTTAGAACCCTACGTTGTGGCCGTAGTAACCCAGGTTCGAATCCTGGTCACGGCAGAACTCATTGAATAAACAATAGTTCTGAGGAATTTATTTTGAATTTATTATAATGTTTAATAAAATCACAAAATAAATCCCAAAAGAATTTGTTTCCGCCCGGGATCGAACCAGGGGCCTTCCGCGTGTTAGGCGGATGTGATAACCACTACACCACGGAAACAGCTGATAAGAAAGTCATTGTTTTACAAATGCAATTCATTTTATACATTTTGAATCAGTTTTTTTTCTCAAAGCGATTTGCCCGGAATCAATTGATAAATTAAACAACTCTCTCAACAGCCGTGATCGTCTAGTGGTTAGGACCCTACGTTGTGGCCGTAGTAAACCAGGTTCGAATCCTGGTCACGGCAGAACTCATTGAATAAACAATAGTTCTGAGGAATTTATTTTGAATTTATTATAATGTTCAATAAAATCAGAAAATAAATCCCAAAAGAATTTGTTTCCGCCCGGGATCGAACCGGGGTCCTTCCGCGTGTGAAGCGGACGTGATAACCACTACACTACGGAAACAGTTGATAAGAAAGTCATTGTTTTACATTTTTTACATTTTGAATCAGTTGTTTTTCACAAAGCGATTTGCCCGGAATCAATTGATAAATTAAACAACTCCTTCAACAGCCGTGATCGTCTAGTGGTTAGGACCCTACGTTGTGGCCGTAGTAACCCAGGTTCGAATCCTGGTCACGGCAGAACTCATTGAATAAACAATAGTTCTGAGGAATTTATTTTGAATTTATTATAATGTTCAATAAAATCAGAAAATAAATCCCAAAAGAATTTGTTTCCGCCCGGGATCGAACCGGGGTCCTTCCGCGTGTGAAGCGGACGTGATAACCACTACACCACGGAAACAGTTGATATGAAAGTCATTGTTTTACATTTTTTACATTTTGAATCAGTTGTTTTTCACAAAGCGATTTGCCCGGAATCAATTGATAAATTAAACAACTCCTTCAACAGCCGTGATCGTCTAGTGGTTAGGACCCTACGTTGTGGCCGTAGTAACCCAGGTTCGAATCCTGGTCACGGCAGAACTCATTGAATAAACAATAGTTCTGAGGAATTTATTTTGAATTTATTATAATGTTCAATAAAATCAGAAAATAAATCCCAAAAGAATTTGTTTCCGCCCGGGATCGAACCGGGGTCCTTCCGCGTGTGAAGCGGACGTGATAACCACTACACTACGGAAACAGTTGATAAGAAAGTCATTATTTTACAAACACAATTCATTTTCTACATTTTGAATCAGTTGTTTCTCTCAAAGCGATTTGCCCGGAATCAATTGATTAATTTAACAACTCTCTCAACAGCCGTGATCGTCTAGTGGTTAGGACCCTACGTTGTGGCCGTAGTAACCCAGGTTCGAATCCTGGTCACGGCAGAATCATTGAATAAACAATAATTCAGAGGAATTTATTTTGAATTTATTATTATGTTTCATAAAATCACAAAATAAATCCCAAAAGAATTTGTTTCCGCCCGGGATCGAACCGGGGGCCTTCCGCGTGTTAGGCGGATGTGATAACCACTACACCACGGAAACAGTTGATATGAAAGTCATTGTTTTACAAATACAATTCATTTTCTACATTTTGAATCAGTTGTTTTTCTCAAAGCGATTTGCCCGGAATCAATTGATAAATTAAACAACTCTCTCAATAGCCGTGATCGTCTAGTGGTTAGGACCCTACGTTGTGGCCGTAGTAACCCAGGTTCGAATCCTGGTCACGGCAGAACTCATTGAATAAACAATAGTTCTGAGGAATTTATTTTGAATTTATTATAATGTTTAATAAAATCACAAAATAAATCCCAAAAAAATTTGTTTCCGCCCGGGATCGAACCGGGGGCCTTCCGCGTGTTAGGCGGATGTGATAACCACTACACCACGGAAACAGTTGATATGAAAGTCATTGTTTTACAAATACAATTCATTTTCTACATTTTGAATCAGTTGTTTTTCTCAAAGCGATTTGCCCGGAATCAATTGATAAATTAAACAACTCTCTCAACAGCCGTGATCGTCTAGTGGTTAGGACCCTACGTTGTGGCCGTAGTAACCCAGGTTCGAATCCTGGTCACGGCAGAACTCATTGAATAAACAATAGTTCTGAGGAATTTATTTTGAATTTATTATAATGTTTCATAAATCACAAAATAAATCCCAAAAAAAATTGTTTCCCCCCGGGATCGAACCGGGGGCCTTCCGCGTGTTAGGCGGATGTGATAACCACTACACCACGGAAACAGTTGATATGAAAGTCATTGTTTTACAAATACAACTCATTTTCTACATTTTGAATCAGTTGTTTTTCTCAAAGCGATTTGCCCGGAATCAATTGATAAATAAAACAATTCTCTCAACAGCCGTGATCGTCTAGTGGTTAGGACCTTACGTTGTGGCCGTAGTAACCCAGGTTCGAATCCTGGTCACGGCAGAACTCATTGAATAAACAATAGTTCTGAGGAATTTATTTTGAATTTATTATAATGTTTCATAAATCACAAAATAAATCCCAAAAGAATCTGTTTCCGCCCGGGATCGAACCGGGGGCCTTCCGCGTGTTAGGCGGATGTGATAACCACTACACCACGGAAACAGTTGATATGAAAGTCATTGTTTTACAAATACAATTCATTTTCTACATTTTGAATCAGTTGTTTTTCTCAAAGCGATTTGCCCGGAATCAATTGATAAATTAAACAACTCTCTCAACAGCCGCGATCGTCTAGTGGTTAGGACCCTACGTTGTGGCCGTAGTAACCCAGGTTCGAATCCTGGTCACGGCAGAATCATTGAATAAACAATAGTTCTGAGTAATTTATTTTGAATTTATTATAATGTTTCATAAATCACAAAATAAATCCCAAAAGAATTAGTTTCCGCCCGGGATCGAACCGGGGGCCTTCCGCGTGTTAGGCGGATGTGATAACCACTACACCACGGAAACAGTTGATATGAAAGTCATTGTTTTACAAATACAACTCATTTTCTACATTTTGAATCAGTTGTTTTTCTCAAAGCGATTTGCCCGGAATCAATTGATAAATTAAACAACTCTCTCAACAGCCGTGATCGTCTAGTGGTTAGGACCTTACGTTGTGGCCGTAGTAACCCAGGTTCGAATCCTGGTCACGGCAGAACTCATTGAATAAACAATAGTTCTGAGGAATTTATTTTGAATTTATTATAATGTTTCATAAATCACAAAATAAATCCCAAAAGAATCTGTTTCCGCCCGGGATCGAACCGGGGGCCTTCCGCGTGTTAGGCGGATGTGATAACCACTACACCACGGAAACAGTTGATATGAAAGTCATTGTTTTACAAATACAATTCATTTTCTACATTTTGAATCAGTTGTTTTTCTCAAAGCGATTTGCCCGGAATCAATTGATAAATTAAACAACTCTCTCAACAGCCGTGATCGTCTAGTGGTTAGGACCCTACGTTGTGGCCGTAGTAACCCAGGTTCGAATCCTGGTCACGGCAGAATCATTGAATAAACAATAATTCAGAGGAATTTATTTTGAATTTATTATTATGTTTCATAAAATCACAAAATAAATCCCAAAAGAATTTGTTTCCGCCCGGGATCGAACCGGGGGCCTTCCGCGTGTTAGGCGGATGTGATAACCACTACACCACGGAAACAGTTGATATGAAAGTCATTGTTTTACAAATACAATTCATTTTCTACATTTTGAATCAGTTGTTTTTCTCAAAGCGATTTGCCCGGAATCAATTGATAAATTAAACAACTCTCTCAACAGCCGTGATCGTCTAGTGGTTAGGACCCTACGTTGTGGCCGTAGTAACCCAGGTTCGAATCCTGGTCACGGCAGAACTCATTGAATAAACAATAGTTCTGAGGAATTTATTTTGAATTTATTATAATGTTTAATAAAATCAGAAAATAAATCCCAAAAAAATTTGTTTCCGCCCGGGATCGAACCGGGGGCCTTCCGCGTGTTAGGCGGATGTGATAACCACTACACCACGGAAACAGTTGATATGAAAGTCATTGTTTTACAAATACAATTCATTTTCTACATTTTGAATCAGTTGTTTTTCTCAAAGCGATTTGCCCGGAATCAATTGATAAATTAAACAACTCTCTCAACAGCCGTGATCGTCTAGTGGTTAGGACCCTACGTTGTGGCCGTAGTAACCCAGGTTCGAATCCTGGTCACGGCAGAACTCATTGACAGTTGATATGAAAGTCATTGTTTTACAAATACAATTCATTTTCTACATTTTGAATCAGTTGTTTCTCTCAAAGCGATTTGCCCGGAATGAATTGATAAATTAAACAACTCTCTCAACAGCCGTGATCGTCTAGTGGTTAGGACCCTACGTTGTGGCCGTAGTAACCCAGGGTCGAATCCTGGTCACGGCAAAAATCATTGAATAAACAATAGATCTGAGGAATTTATTTTGAATTTATTATAATGTTCAATAAAATCAGAAAATAAATCTCAAAAGAATTTGTTTCCGCCCGGGATCGAACCGGGGGCCTTCCGCGTGTGAAGCGGACGTGATAACCACTACACCACGGAAACAGTTGATATGAAAGTCATTGTTTTACAAATACAATTCATTTTCTACATTTTGAATCAGTTGTTTTTCTCAAAGCGATTTGCCCGGAATCAATTGATAAATTAAACAACTCTCTCAACAGCCGTGATCGTCTACTGGTTAGGACCCTACGTTGTGGCCGTAGTAACCCAGGTTCGAATCCTGGTCACGGCAGAACTCATTGAATAAACAATAGTTCTGAGGAATTTATTTTGAATATATTATAATGTTCAATAAAATCACAAAATAAATCCCAAAAGAATTTGTTTCCGCCCGGGATCGAACCGGGGGCCTTCCGCGTGTTAGGCGGATGTGATAACCACTACACCACGGAAACAGTTGATAAGAAAGTCATTGTTTTACAAATACAATTCATTTTCTACATTTTGAATCAGTTGTTTTTCTCAAAGCGATTTGCCCGGAATCAATTGATAAATAAAACAATTCTCTCAACAGCCGTGATCGTCTAGTGGTTAGGACCTTACGTTGTGGCCGTAGTAACCCAGGTTCGAATCCTGGTCACGGCAGAACTCATTGAATAAACAATAGTTCTGATGAATTTATTTTGAATTTATTATAATGTTTCATAAATCACAAAATAAATCCCAAAAGAATCTGTTTCCGCCCGGGATCGAACCGGGGGCCTTCCGCGTGTTAGGCGGATGTGATAACCACTACACCACGGAAACAGCTGATAAGAAAGTCATTGTTTCACAAATGCAATTCATTTTATACATTTTGAATCAGTTGTTTTTCTCAAAGCGATTTTCCCGGAATCAATTGATAAATTAAACAACTCTCTCAACAGCCGTGATCGTCTAGTGGTTAGGACCTTACGTTGTGGCCGTAGTAACCCAGGTTCGAATCCTGGTCACGGCAGAACTCATTGAATAAACAATAGTTCTGAGGAATTTATTTTGAATTTATTATAATGTTTCATAAATCACAAAATAAATCCCAAAAGAATCTGTTTCCGCCCGGGATCGAACCGGGGGCCTTCCGCGTGTTAGGCGGATGTGATAACCACTACACCACGGAAACAGTTGATATGAAAGTCATTGTTTTACAAATACAATTCATTTTCTACATTTTGAATCAGTTGTTTTTCTCAAAGCGATTTGCCCGGAATCAATTGATAAATTAAACAACTCTCTCAACAGCCGTGATCGTCTAGTGGTTAGGACCCTACGTTGTGGCCGTAGTAACCCAGGTTCGAATCCT
The DNA here is from genome assembly GCF_029784135.1 of Toxorhynchites rutilus septentrionalis. Classification (NCBI taxonomy): domain Eukaryota; kingdom Metazoa; phylum Arthropoda; class Insecta; order Diptera; family Culicidae; genus Toxorhynchites; species Toxorhynchites rutilus. The sequence continues at coordinate 114,246,257 of NC_073746.1, forward strand.
GGTCACGGCAGAATCATTGAATAAACAATAATTCAGAGGAATTTATTTTGAATTTATTATTATGTTTCATAAAATCACAAAATAAATCCCAAAAGAATTTGTTTCCGCCCGGGATCGAACCGGGGGCCTTCCGCGTGTTAGGCGGATGTGATAACCACTACACCACGGAAACAGTTGATATGAAAGTCATTGTTTTACAAATACAATTCATTTTCTACATTTTGAATCAGTTGTTTTTCTCAAAGCGATTTGCCCGGAATCAATTGATAAATTAAACAACTCTCTCAACAGCCGTGATCGTCTAGTGGTTAGGACCCTACGTTGTGGCCGTAGTAACCCAGGTTCGAATCCTGGTCACGGCAGAACTCATCGAATAAACAATAGTCCTGAGGAATATATTTTGAATTTATTATAATGTTTAATAAAATCACAAAATAAATCCCAAAAGAATTTGTTTCCGCCCGGGATCGAACCGGGGGCTTTCCGCGTGTTAGGCGGATGTGATAACCACTACACCACGGAAACAGTTGATATGAAAGTCATTGTTTTACAAATACAATTCATTTTCTACATTTTGAATCAGTTGTTTCTCTCAAAGCGATTTGCCCGGATTGAATTGATAAATTAAACAACTCTCTCAACAGCCGTGATCGTCTAGTGGTTAGGACCCTACGTTGTGGCCGTAGTAACCCAGGGTCGAATCCTGGTCACGGCAAAAATCATTGAATAAACAATAGATCTGAGGAATTTATTTTGAATTTATTATAATGTTCAATAAAATCAGAAAATAAATCTCAAAAGAATTTGTTTCCGCCCGGGATCGAACCGGGGGCCTTCCGCGTGTGAAGCGGACGTGATAACCACTACACTACGGAAACAGTTGATAAGAAAGTCATTATTTTACAAACACAATTCATTTTCTACATTTTGAATCAGTTGTTTCTCTCAAAGCGATTTGCCCGGAATCAATTGATTAATTTAACAACTCTCTCAACAGCCGTGATTGTCTAGTGGTTAGGACCCTACGTTGTGGCCGTAGTAACCCAGGTTCGAATCCTGGTCACGGCAGAACTCATTGAATAAACAATAGTTCTGAGGAATTTATTTTGAATTTATTATAATGTTTAATAAAATCAGAAAATAAATCCCAAAAGAATTTGTTTCCGCCCGGGATCGAACCGGGGGCCTTCCGCGTGTTAGGCGGATGTGATAACCACTACACCACGGAAACAGTTGATATGAAAGTCATTGTTTTACAAATACAATTCATTTTCTACATTTTGAATCAATTGTTTTTCTCAAAGCGATTTGCCCGGAATCAATTGATAAATTAAACAACTCTCACAACAGCCGTGATCGTCTAGTGGTTAGGACCCTACGTTGTGGCCGTAGTAACCCAGGTTCGAATCCTGGTCACGGCAGAACTCATTGAATAAACAATAGTCCTGAGGAATTTATTTTGAATTTATGATAATGTTTAATAAAATCACAAAATAAATCCCAAAAGAATTTGTTTCCGCCCGGGATCGAACCGGGGGCCTTCCGCGTGTTAGGCGGATGTGATAACCACTACACCACGGAAACAGTTGATAAGAAAGTCATTATTTTACAAACACAATTCATTTTCTACATTTTGAATCAGTTGTTTTTCTCAAAGCGATTTGCCCGGAATCAATTGATAAATTAAACAACTCTCTCAACAGCCGTGATCGTCTAGTGGTTAGGACCCTACGTTGTGGCCGTAGTAACCCAGGTTCGAATCCTGGTCACGGCAGAACTCATTGAATTAACAATAGTCCTGAGGAATTTATTTTGAATTTATGATAATGTTTAATAAAATCACAAAATAAATCCCAAAAGAATTTGTTTCCGCCCGGGATCGAACCGGGGGCCTTCCGCGTGTTAGGCGGAAGTGATAACCACTACACCACGGAAACAGTTGATATGAAAGTCATTGTTTTACAAATACAATTCATTTTCTACATTTTGAATCAGTTGTTTTTCTCAAAGCGATTTGCCCAGAATCAATTGATTAATTTAACAACTCTCTCAACAGCCGTGATCGTCTAGTGGTTAGGACCCTACGTTGTGGCCGTAGTAAACCAGGTTCGAATCCTGGTCACGGCAGAACTCATTGAATAAACAATAGTTCTGAGGAATTTATTTTGAATTTATTATAATGTTCAATAAAATCAGAAAATAAATCCCAAAAGAATTTGTTTCCGCCCGGGATCGAACCGGGGTCCTTCCGCGTGTGAAGCGGACGTGATAACCACTACACCACGGAAACAGTTGATAAGAAAGTCATTATTTTACAAACACAATTCATTTTCTACATTTTGAATCAGTTGTTTCTCTCAAAGCGATTTGCCCGGAATCAATTGATTAATTTAACAACTCTCTCAACAGCCGTGATCGTCTAGTGGTTAGGACCCTACGTTGTGGCCGTAGTAACCCAGGTTCGAATCCTGGTCACGGCAGAATCATTGAATAAACAATAATTCAGAGGAATTTATTTTGAATTTATTATTATGTTTCATAAAATCACAAAATAAATCCCAAAAGAATTTGTTTCCGCCCGGGATCGAACCGGGGGCCTTCCGCGTGTTAGGCGGATGTGATAACCACTACACCACGGAAACAGTTGATAAGAAAGTCATTGTTTTACAAATACAGTTCATTTTCTACATTTTTAATCAGTTGTTTTTCTCAAAGCGATTTGCCCGGAATCAATTGATAAATAAAACAATTATCTCAACAGCCGTGATCGTCTAGTGGTTAGGACCCTACGTTGTGGCCGTAGTAACCCAGGTTCGAATCCTGGTCACGGCAGAACTCATTGAATAAACAATAGTTCTGAGGAATTTATTTTGAATTTATTATAATGTTTCATTAATCACAAAATAAATCCCAAAAGAATTTGTTTCCGCCCGGGATCGAACCGGGGGCCTTCCGCGTGTGAAGCGGACGTGATAACCACTACACTACGGAAACAGTTGATAAGAAAGTCATTATTTTACAAACACAATTCATTTTCTACATTTTGAATCAGTTGTTTTTCTCAAAGCGATTTGCCCGGAATCAATTGATTAATTTAACAACTCTCTCAACAGCCGTGATCGTCTAGTGGTTAGGACCCTACGTTGTGGCCGTAGTAACCCAGGTTCGAATCCTGGTCACGGCAGAATCATTGAATAAACAATAGTTCTGAGGAATTTATTTTGAATTTATTATTATGTTTCATAAAATCACAAAATAAATCCCAAAAGAATTTGTTTCCGCCCGGGATCGAACCGGGGGCCTTCCGCGTGTTAGGCGGATGTGATAACCACTACACCACGGAAACAGTTGATATGAAAGTCATTGTTTTACATTTTTTACATTTTGAATCAGTTGTTTTTCACAAAGCGATTTGCCCGGAATCAATTGATAAATTAAACAACTCCCTCAACAGCCGTGATCGTCTAGTGGTTAGGACCCTACGTTGTGGCCGTAGTAAACCAGGTTCGAATCCTGGTCACGGCAGAACTCATTGAATAAACAATAGTTCTGAGGAATTTATTTTGAATTTATTATAATGTTCAATAAAATCAGAAAATAAATCCCAAAAGAATTTGTTTCCGCCCGGGATCGAACCGGGGGCCTTCCGCGTGTTAGGCGGATGTGATAACCACTACACCACGGAAACAGTTGATAAGAAAGTCATTATTTTACAAACACAATTCATTTTCTACATTTTGAATCAGTTGTTTCTCTCAAAGCGATTTGCCCGGAATCAATTGATTAATTTAACAACTCTCTCAACAGCCGTGATCGTCTAGTGGTTAGGACCCTACGTTGTGGCCGTAGTAACCCAGGTTCGAATCCTGGTCACGGCAGAATCATTGAATAAACAATAATTCAGAGGAATTTATTTTGAATTTATTATTATGTTTCATAAAATCACAAAATAAATCCCAAAAGAATTTGTTTCCGCCCGGGATCGAACCGGGGGCCTTCCGCGTGTTAGGCGGATGTGATAACCACTACACCACGGAAACAGTTGATAAGAAAGTCATTGTTTTACAAATACAGTTCATTTTCTACATTTTTAATCAGTTGTTTTTCTCAAAGCGATTTGCCCGGAATCAATTGATAAATAAAACAATTATCTCAACAGCCGTGATCGTCTAGTGGTTAGGACCCTACGTTGTGGCCGTAGTAACCCAGGTTCGAATCCTGGTCACGGCAGAACTCATTGAATAAACAATAGTTCTGAGGAATTTATTTTGAATTTATTATAATGTTTCATTAATCACAAAATAAATCCCAAAAGAATTTGTTTCCGCCCGGGATCGAACCGGGGGCCTTCCGCGTGTGAAGCGGACGTGATAACCACTACACTACGGAAACAGTTGATAAGAAAGTCATTATTTTACAAACACAATTCATTTTCTACATTTTGAATCAGTTGTTTTTCTCAAAGCGATTTGCCCGGAATCAATTGATTAATTTAACAACTCTCTCAACAGCCGTGATCGTCTAGTGGTTAGGACCCTACGTTGTGGCCGTAGTAACCCAGGTTCGAATCCTGGTCACGGCAGAATCATTGAATAAACAATAGTTCTGAGGAATTTATTTTGAATTTATTATTATGTTTCATAAAATCACAAAATAAATCCCAAAAGAATTTGTTTCCGCCCGGGATCGAACCGGGGGCCTTCCGCGTGTTAGGCGGATGTGATAACCACTACACCACGGAAACAGTTGATATGAAAGTCATTGTTTTACATTTTTTACATTTTGAATCAGTTGTTTTTCACAAAGCGATTTGCCCGGAATCAATTGATAAATTAAACAACTCCCTCAACAGCCGTGATCGTCTAGTGGTTAGGACCCTACGTTGTGGCCGTAGTAAACCAGGTTCGAATCCTGGTCACGGCAGAACTCATTGAATAAACAATAGTTCTGAGGAATTTATTTTGAATTTATTATAATGTTCAATAAAATCAGAAAATAAATCCCAAAAGAATTTGTTTCCGCCCGGGATCGAACCGGGGGCCTTCCGCGTGTTAGGCGGATGTGATAACCACTACACCACGGAAACAGTTGATAAGAAAGTCATTGTTTTACAAATACAATTCATTTTCTACATTTTTAATCAGTTGTTTTTCTCAAAGCGATTTGCCCGGAATCAATTGATAAATAAAACAATTATCTCAACAGCCGTGATCGTCTAGTGGTTAGGACCCTACGTTGTGGCCGTAGTAACCCAGGTTCGAATCCTGGTCACGGCAGAACTCATTGAATAAACAATAGTTCTGAGGAATTTATTTTGAATTTATTACAATGTTTCATAAATCACAAAATAAATCCCAAAAGAATTTGTTTCCGCCCGGGATCGAACCGGGGGCCTTCCGCGTGTTAGGCGGATGTGATAACCACTACACCACGGAAACAGTTGATAAGAAAGTCATTATTTTACAAACACAATTCATTTTCTACATTTTGAATCAGTTGTTTGTTCAATAAATCCCAAAAGAATCTGTTTCCGCCCGGGATCGAACCGGGGGCCTTCCGCGTGTTAGGCGGATGTGATAACCACTACACCACGGAAACAGTTGATATGAAAGTCATTGTTTTACAAATACAATTCATTTTCTACATTTTGAATCAGTTGTTTTTCTCAAAGCGATTTGCCCGGAATCAATTGATAAATTAAACAACTCTCTCAACAGCCGTGATCGTCTAGTGGTTAGGACCCTACGTTGTGGCCGTAGTAACCCAGGTTCGAATCCTGGTCACGGCAGAATCATTGAATAAACAATAATTCAGAGGAATTTATTTTGAATTTATTATTATGTTTCATAAAATCACAAAATAAATCCCAAAAGAATTTGTTTCCGCCCGGGATCGAACCGGGGGCCTTCCGCGTGTTAGGCGGATGTGATAACCACTACACCACGGAAACAGTTGATATGAAAGTCATTGTTTTACAAATACAATTCATTTTCTACATTTTGAATCAGTTGTTTTTCTCAAAGCGATTTGCCCGGAATCAATTGATAAATTAAACAACTCTCTCAACAGCCGTGATCGTCTAGTGGTTAGGACCCTACGTTGTGGCCGTAGTAACCCAGGTTCGAATCCTGGTCACGGCAGAACTCATTGAATAAACAATAGTCCTGAGGAATTTATTTTGAATTTATGATAATGTTTAATAAAATCACGAAATAAATCCCAAAAGAATTTGTTTCCGCCCGGGATCGAACCGGGGGCCTTCCGCGTGTTAGGCGGATGTGATAACCACTACACCACGGAAACAGTTGATATGAAAGTCATTGTTTTACAAATACAATTCATTTTCTACATTTTGAATCAGTTGTTTTTCTCAAAGCGATTTGCCCGGAATCAATTGATAAATTAAACAACTCTCTCAACAGCCGTGATCGTCTACTGGTTAGGACCCTACGTTGTGGCCGTAGTAACCCAGGTTCGAATCCTGGTCACGGCAGAACTCATTGAATAAACAATAGTTCTGAGGAATTTATTTTGAATTTATGATAATGTTTAATAAAATCACAAAATAAATCCCAAAAGAATTTGTTTCCGCCCGGGATCGAACCGGGGGCCTTCCGCGTGTTAGGCGGATGTGATAACCACTACACCACGGAAACAGTTGATATGAAAGTCATTGTTTTACAAATACAATTCATTTTCTACATTTTGAATCAGTTGTTTTTCTCAAAGCGATTTGCCCGGAATCAATTGATAAATTAAACAACTCTCACAACAGCCGTGATCGTCTAGTGGTTAGGACCCTACGTTGTGGCCGTAGTAAACCAGGTTCGAATCCTGGTCACGGCAGAACTCATTGAATAAACAATAGTTCTGAGGAATTTATTTTGAATTTATTATAATGTTCAATAAAATCAGAAAATAAATCCCAAAAGAATTTGTTTCCGCCCGGGATCGAACCGGGGGCCTTCCGCGTGTTAGGCGGATGTGATAACCACTACACCACGGAAACAGTTGATATGAAAGTCATTGTTTTACAAATACAATTCATTTTCTACATTTTGAATCAATTGTTTTTCTCAAAGCGATTTGCCCGGAATCAATTGATAAATTAAACAACTCTCACAACAGCCGTGATCGTCTAGTGGTTAGGACCCTACGTTGTGGCCGTAGTAACCCAGGTTCGAATCCTGGTCACGGCAGAACTCATTGAATAAACAATAGTCCTGAGGAATTTATTTTGAATTTATGATAATGTTTAATAAAATCACAAAATAAATCCCAAAAGAATTTGTTTCCGCCCGGGATCGAACCGGGGGCCTTCCGCGTGTTAGGCGGATGTGATAACCACTACACCACGGAAACAGTTGATATGAAAGTCATTATTTTACAAATACAATTCATTTTCTACATTTTGAATCAGTTGTTTTTCTCAAAGCGATTTGCCCGGAATCAATTGATTAATTTAACAACTCTCTCAACAGCCGTGATCGTCTAGTGGTTAGGACCCTACGTTGTGGCCGTAGTAAACCAGGTTCGAATCCTGGTCACGGCAGAACTCATTGAATAAACAATAGTTCTGAGGAATTTATTTTGAATTTATTATAATGTTCAATAAAATCAGAAAATAAATCCCAAAAGAATTTGTTTCCGCCCGGGATCGAACCGGGGGCCTTCCGCGTGTTAGGCGGATGTGATAACCACTACACCACGGAAACAGTTGATATGAAAGTCATTGTTTTACAAATACAATTCATTTTCTACATTTTGAATCAATTGTTTTTCTCAAAGCGATTTGCCCGGAATCAATTGATAAATTAAACAACTCTCACAACAGCCGTGATCGTCTAGTGGTTAGGACCCTACGTTGTGGCCGTAGTAACCCAGGTTCGAATCCTGGTCACGGCAGAACTCATTGAATAAACAATAGTCCTGAGGAATTTATTTTGAATTTATGATAATGTTTAATAAAATCACAAAATAAATACCAAAAGAATTTGTTTCCGCCCGGGATCGAACCGGGGGCCTTCCGCGTGTTAGGCGGATGTGATAACCACTACACCACGGAAACAGTTGATATGAAAGTCATTATTTTACAAATACAATTCATTTTCTACATTTTGAATCAGTTGTTTTTCTCAAAGCGATTTGCCCGGAATCAATTGATTAATTTAACAACTCTCTCAACAGCCGTGATCGTCTAGTGGTTAGGACCCTACGTTGTGGCCGTAGTAAACCAGGTTCGAATCCTGGTCACGGCAGAACTCATTGAATAAACAATAGTTCTGAGGAATTTATTTTGAATTTATTATAATGTTCAATAAAATCAGAAAATAAATCCCAAAAGAATTTGTTTCCGCCCGGGATCGAACCGGGGGCCTTCCGCGTGTTAGGCGGATGTGATAACCACTACACCACGGAAACAGTTGATATGAAAGTCATTGTTTTACAAATACAATTCATTTTCTACATTTTGAATCAATTGTTTTTCTCAAAGCGATTTGCCCGGAATCAATTGATAAATTAAACAACTCTCACAACAGCCGTGATCGTCTAGTGGTTAGGACCCTACGTTGTGGCCGTAGTAACCCAGGTTCGAATCCTGGTCACGGCAGAACTCATTGAATAAACAATAGTCCTGAGGAATTTATTTTGAATTTATGATAATGTTTAATAAAATCACAAAATAAATCCCAAAAGAATTTGTTTCCGCCCGGGATCGAACCGGGGGCCTTCCGCGTGTTAGGCGGATGTGATAACCACTACACCACGGAAACAGTTGATATGAAAGTCATTATTTTACAAATACAATTCATTTTCTACATTTTGAATCAGTTGTTTTTCTCAAAGCGATTTGCCCGGAATCAATTGATAAATTAAACAACTCTCTCAACAGCCGTGATCGTCTAGTGGTTAGGACCCTACGTTGTGGCCGTAGTAACCCAGGTTCGAATCCTGGTCACGGCAGAATCATTGAATAAACAATAATTCAGAGGAATTTATTTGAATTTATTATTATGTTTCATAAAATCACAAAATAAATCCCAAAAGAATTTGTTTCCGCCCGGGATCGAACCGGGGGCCTTCCGCGTGTTAGGCGGATGTGATAACCACTACACCACGGAAACAGTTGATATGAAAGTCATTGTTTTACAAATACAATTCATTTTCTACATTTTGAATCAGTTGTTTTTCTCAAAGCGATTTGCCCGGAATCAATTGATAAATTAAACAACTCTCTCAACAGCCGTGATCGTCTAGTGGTTAGGACCCTACGTTGTGGCCGTAGTAACCCAGGTTCGAATCCTGGTCACGGCAGAACTCATTGAATTAACAATAGTCCTGAGGAATTTATTTTGAATTTATGATAATGTTTAATAAAATCACAAAATAAATCCCAAAAGAATTTGTTTCCGCCCGGGATCGAACCGGGGGCCTTCCGCGTGTTAGGCGGAAGTGATAACCACTACACCACGGAAACAGTTGATATGAAAGTCATTGTTTTACAAATACAATTCATTTTCTACATTTTGAATCAGTTGTTTTTCTCAAAGCGATTTGCCCAGAATCAATTGATTAATTTAACAACTCTCTCAACAGCCGTGATCGTCTAGTGGTTAGGACCCTACGTTGTGGCCGTAGTAAACCAGGTTCGAATCCTGGTCACGGCAGAACTCATTGAATAAACAATAGTTCTGAGGAATTTATTTTGAATTTATTATAATGTTCAATAAAATCAGAAAATAAATCCCAAAAGAATTTGTTTCCGCCCGGGATCGAACCGGGGTCCTTCCGCGTGTGAAGCGGACGTGATAACCACTACACTACGGAAACAGTTGATAAGAAAGTCATTATTTTACAAACACAATTCATTTTCTACATTTTGAATCAGTTGTTTCTCTCAAAGCGATTTGCCCGGAATCAATTGATTAATTTAACAACTCTCTCAACAGCCGTGATCGTCTAGTGGTTAGGACCCTACGTTGTGGCCGTAGTAACCCAGGTTCGAATCCTGGTCACGGCAAAATCATTGAATAAACAATAGTTCTGAGGAATTTATTTTGAATTTATTATTATGTTTCATAAAATCACAAAATAAATCCCAAAAGAATTTGTTTCCGCCCGGGATCGAACCGGGGGCTTCCGCGTGTTAGGGGATGTGATAACCACTACACCACGGAAACAGTTGATAAGAAAGTCATTGTTTTACAAATACAATTCATTTTCTACATTTTTAATCAGTTGTTTTTCTCAAAGCGATTTGCCCGGAATCAATTGATAAATAAAACAATTATCTCAACAGCCGTGATCGTCTAGTGGTTAGGACCCTACGTTGTGGCCGTAGTAACCCAGGTTCGAATCCTGGTCACGGCAGAACTCATTGAATAAACAATAGTTCTGAGGAATTTATTTTGAATTTATTACAATGTTTCATAAATCACAAAATAAATCCCAAAAGAATTTGTTTCCGCCCGGGATCGAACCGGGGGCCTTCCGCGTGTTAGGCGGATGTGATAACCACTACACCACGGAAACAGTTGATAAGAAAGTCATTATTTTACAAACACAATTCATTTTCTACATTTTGAATCAGTTGTTTTTCTCAAAGCGATTTGCCCGGAATCAATTGATTAATTTAACAACTCTCTCAACAGCCGTGATCGTCTAGTGGTTAGGACCCTACGTTGTGGCCGTAGTAAACCAGGTTCGAATCCTGGTCACGGCAGAACTCATTGAATAAACAATAGTTCTGAGGAATTTATTTTGAATTTATTATAATGTTTAATAAAATCAGAAAATAAATCCCAAAAGAATTTGTTTCCGCCCGGGATCGAACCGGGGGCCTTCCGCGTGTTAGGCGGATGTGATAACCACTACACCACGGAAACAGTTGATATGAAAGTCATTGTTTTACAAATACAATTCATTTTCTACATTTTGAATCAGTTGTTTTTCTCAAAGCGATTTGCCCGGAATCAATTGATTAATTTAACAACTCTCTCAACAGCCGTGATCGTCTAGTGGTTAGGACCCTACGTTGTGGCCGTAGTAAACCAGGTTCGAATCCTGGTCACGGCAGAACTCATTGAATAAACAATAGTTCTGAGGAATTTATTTTGAATTTATTATAATGTTCAATAAAATCAGAAAATAAATCCCAAAAGAATTTGTTTCCGCCCGGGATCGAACCGGGGTCCTTCCGCGTGTGAAGCGGACGTGATAACCACTACACTACGGAAACAGTTGATAAGAAAGTCATTATTTTACAAATACAATTCATTTTCTACATTTTGAATCAGTTGTTTTTCTCAAAGCGATTTGCCCGGAATCAATTGATAAATAAAACAATTATCTCAACAGCCGTGATCGTCTAGTGGTTAGGACCTTACGTTGTGGCCGTAGTAACCCAGGTTCGAATCCTGGTCACGGCAGAACTCATTGAATAAACAATAGTTCTGAGGAATTTATTTTGAATTTATTATAATGTTTCATAAATCACAAAATAAATCCCAAAAGAATTTGTTTCCGCCCGGGATCGAACCGGGGGCCTTCCGCGTGTGAAGCGGACGTGATAACCACTACACTACGGAAACAGTTGATAAGAAATTCATTATTTTACAAACACAATTCATTTTCTACATTTTGAATCAGTTGTTTTTCTCAAAGCGATTTTCCCGAAATCAATTGATAAATTAAACAACTCTCTCAACAGCCGTGATCGTCTAGTGGTTAGGACCCTACGTTGTGGCCGTAGTAACCCAGGCTCGAATCCTGGTCACGGCAGAATCATTGAATAAACAATAGTTCTGAGGAATTTATTTTGAATTTATTATAATGTTTAATAAAATCACAAAATAAATCCCAAAAGAATTTGTTTCCGCCCGGGATCGAACCGGGGGCCTTCCGCGTGTTAGGCGGATGTGATAAACACTACACCACGGAAACAGTTGATATCAAAGTCATTGTTTTACAAATACAATTCATTTTCTACATTTTGAATCAGTTGTTTTTCTCAAAGCGATTTGCCCGAAATCAATTGATAAATTAAACAACTCTCTCAACAGCCGTGATCGCCAAGTGGTTAGGACCGTACGTTGTGGCCGTAGTAACCCAGGTTCGAATCCTGGTCACGGCAGAACTCATTGAATAAACAATAGTCCTGAGGAATTTATTTTGAATTTATTATAATGTTTCATAAATCACAAAATAAATCCCAAAATAATTTGTTTCCGCCCGGGATCGAACCGGGGGCCTTCCGCGTGTTAGGCGGATGTGATCACCACTACACCACGGAAACAGTTGATAAGAAAGTCATTGTTCTACATTTTTTACATTTTGAATCAGTTGTTTTTTCTCAGCGATTTGCCCGGAATCAGTTGATAAATTAAACAACTCTCTCAACAGCCGTGATCGTCTAGTGGTAAGGACCCTACGTTGTGGCCGTAGTAACCCAGGTTCGAATCCTGGTCACGGCAGAACTCATTGAATAAACAATAGTTCAGAGGAATTTATTTTGAATTTATTATAATGTTTCATAAAATCACAAAATAAATCCCAAAAGAATTTGTTTCCGCCCGGGATCGAACCGGGGGCCTTCCGCGTGTTAGGCGGATGTGATAACCACTACACCACGGAAACAGTTGATATGAAAGTCATTGTTTTACAAACACAATTCATTTTCTACATTTTGAATCAGTTGTTTTTCTCAAAGCGATTTGCCCGGAATCAATTGATAAATTAAACAACTCTCTCAACAGCCGTGATCGTCTAGTGGTTAGGACCCTACGTTGTGGCCGTAGTAACCCAGGTTCGAATCCTGGTCACGGCAGAATCATTGAATAAACAATAATTCAGAGGAATTTATTTTGAATTTATTATTATGTTTCATAAATCACAAAATAAATCCCAAAATAATTTGTTTCCGCCCGGGATCGAACCGGGGGCCTTCCGCGTGTGAAGCGGACGTGATAACCACTACACTACGGAAACAGTTGATAAGAACGTCATTATTTTACAAACACAATTCATTTTATACATTTTGAATCAGTTGTTTCTCTCAAAGCGATTTGCCCGGAATCAATTGATTAATTTAACAACTCTCTCAACAGCCGTGATCGTCTAGTGGTTAGGACCCTACGTTGTGGCCGTAGTAACCCAGGTTCGAATCCTGGTCACGGCAGAACTCATTGAATAAACAATAGTCCTGAGGAATTTATTTTGAATTTATTATAATGGTTAATAAAATCACAAAATAAATCCCAAAAGAATTTGTTTCCGCCCGGGATCGAACCGGGGGCCTTCCGCGTGTTAGGCGGATGTGATAACCACTACACCACGGAAACAGCTGATAAGAAAGTCATTGTTTTACAAATGCAATTCATTTTATACATTTTGAATCAGTTTTTTTTCTCAAAGCGATTTGCCCGGAATCAGTTGATAAATTAAACAACTCTCTCAACAGCCGTGATCGTCTAGTGGTAAGGACCCTACGTTGTGGCCGTAGTAACCCAGGTTCGAATCCTGGTCACGGCAGAACTCATTGAATAAACAATAGTTCAGAGGAATTTATTTTGAATTTATTATAATGTTTCATAAATCACAAAATAAATCTCAAAATAATTTGTTTCCGCCCGGGATCGAACCGGGGGCCTTCCGCGTGTGAAGCGGACGTGATAACCACTACACTACGGAAACAGTTGATAAGAAAGTCATTATTTTACAAACACAATTCATTTTCTACATTTTGAATCAGTTGTTTCTCTCAAAGCGATTTGCCCGGAATCAATTGATTAATTTAACAACTCTCTCAACAGCCGTGATCGTCTAGTGGTTAGGACCCTACGTTGTGGCCGTAGTAACCCAGGTTCGAATCCTGGTCACGGCAGAACTCATTGAATTAACAATAGTCCTGAGGAATTTATTTTGAATTTATTATAATGTTTAATAAAATCACAAAATAAATCCCAAAAGAATTTGTTTCCGCCCGGGATCGAACCGGGGGCCTTCCGCGTGTTAGGCGGATGTGATAACCACTACACCACGGAAACAGCTGATAAGAAAGTCATTGTTTTACAAATGCAATTCATTTTATACATTTTGAATCAGTTTTTTTTTCTCAAAGCGATTTGCCCGGAATCAGTTGATAAATTAAACAACTCTCTCAACAGCCGTGATCGTCTAGTGGTAAGGACCCTACGTTGTGGCCGTAGTAACCCAGGTTCGAATCCTGGTCACGGCAGAACTCATTGAATAAACAATAGTTCAGAGGAATTTATTTTGAATTTATTATAATGTTTAATAAAATCAGAAAATAAATCCCAAAAGAATTTGTTTCCGCCCGGGATCGAACCGGGGGCCTTCCGCGTGTTAGGCGGATGTGATAACCACTACACCACGGAAACAGTTGATATGAAAGTCATTGTTTTACAAATACAATTCATTTTCTACATTTTGAATCAGTTGTTTTTCTCAAAGCGATTTGCCCGGAATCAATTGATTAATTTAACAACTCTCTCAACAGCCGTGATCGTCTAGTGGTTAGGACCCTACGTTGTGGCCGTAGTAAACCAGGTTCGAATCCTGGTCACGGCAGAACTCATTGAATAAACAATAGTTCTGAGGAATTTATTTTGAATTTATTATAATGTTCAATAAAATCAGAAAATAAATCCCAAAAGAATTTGTTTCCGCCCGGGATCGAACCGGGGTCCTTCCGCGTGTGAAGCGGACGTGATAACCACTACACTACGGAAACAGTTGATAAGAAAGTCATTATTTTACAAATACAATTCATTTTCTACATTTTGAATCAGTTGTTTTTCTCAAAGCGATTTGCCCGGAATCAATTGATAAATAAAACAATTATCTCAACAGCCGTGATCGTCTAGTGGTTAGGACCTTACGTTGTGGCCGTAGTAACCCAGGTTCGAATCCTGGTCACGGCAGAACTCATTGAATAAACAATAGTTCTGAGGAATTTATTTTGAATTTATTATAATGTTTCATAAATCACAAAATAAATCCCAAAAGAATTTGTTTCCGCCCGGGATCGAACCGGGGGCCTTCCGCGTGTGAAGCGGACGTGATAACCACTACACTACGGAAACAGTTGATAAGAAATTCATTATTTTACAAACACAATTCATTTTCTACATTTTGAATCAGTTGTTTTTCTCAAAGCGATTTTCCCGAAATCAATTGATAAATTAAACAACTCTCTCAACAGCCGTGATCGTCTAGTGGTTAGGACCCTACGTTGTGGCCGTAGTAACCCAGGCTCGAATCCTGGTCACGGCAGAATCATTGAATAAACAATAGTTCTGAGGAATTTATTTTGAATTTATTATAATGTTTAATAAAATCACAAAATAAATCCCAAAAGAATTTGTTTCCGCCCGGGATCGAACCGGGGGCCTTCCGCGTGTTAGGCGGATGTGATAAACACTACACCACGGAAACAGTTGATATCAAAGTCATTGTTTTACAAATACAATTCATTTTCTACATTTTGAATCAGTTGTTTTTCTCAAAGCGATTTGCCCGAAATCAATTGATAAATTAAACAACTCTCTCAACAGCCGTGATCGCCAAGTGGTTAGGACCGTACGTTGTGGCCGTAGTAACCCAGGTTCGAATCCTGGTCACGGCAGAACTCATTGAATAAACAATAGTCCTGAGGAATTTATTTTGAATTTATTATAATGTTTCATAAATCACAAAATAAATCCCAAAATAATTTGTTTCCGCCCGGGATCGAACCGGGGGCCTTCCGCGTGTTAGGCGGATGTGATCACCACTACACCACGGAAACAGTTGATAAGCAAGTCATTGTTCTACATTTTTTACATTTTGAATCAGTTGTTTTTTCTCAGCGATTTGCCCGGAATCAGTTGATAAATTAAACAACTCTCTCAACAGCCGTGATCGTCTAGTGGTAAGGACCCTACGTTGTGGCCGTAGTAACCCAGGTTCGAATCCTGGTCACGGCAGAACTCATTGAATAAACAATAGTTCAGAGGAATTTATTTTGAATTTATTATAATGTTTCATAAAATCACAAAATAAATCCCAAAAGAATTTGTTTCCGCCCGGGATCGAACCGGGGGCCTTCCGCGTGTTAGGCGGATGTGATAACCACTACACCACGGAAACAGTTGATATGAAAGTCATTGTTTTACAAACACAATTCATTTTCTACATTTTGAATCAGTTGTTTTTCTCAAAGCGATTTGCCCGGAATCAATTGATAAATTAAACAACTCTCTCAACAGCCGTGATCGTCTAGTGGTTAGGACCCTACGTTGTGGCCGTAGTAACCCAGGTTCGAATCCTGGTCACGGCAGAATCATTGAATAAACAATAATTCAGAGGAATTTATTTTGAATTTATTATTATGTTTCATAAATCACAAAATAAATCCCAAAATAATTTGTTTCCGCCCGGGATCGAACCGGGGGCCTTCCGCGTGTGAAGCGGACGTGATAACCACTACACTACGGAAACAGTTGATAAGAACGTCATTATTTTACAAACACAATTCATTTTATACATTTTGAATCAGTTGTTTCTCTCAAAGCGATTTGCCCGGAATCAATTGATTAATTTAACAACTCTCTCAACAGCCGTGATCGTCTAGTGGTTAGGACCCTACGTTGTGGCCGTAGTAACCCAGGTTCGAATCCTGGTCACGGCAGAACTCATTGAATAAACAATAGTCCTGAGGAATTTATTTTGAATTTATTATAATGGTTAATAAAATCACAAAATAAATCCCAAAAGAATTTGTTTCCGCCCGGGATCGAACCGGGGGCCTTCCGCGTGTTAGGCGGATGTGATAACCACTACACCACGGAAACAGCTGATAAGAAAGTCATTGTTTTACAAATGCAATTCATTTTATACATTTTGAATCAGTTTTTTTTCTCAAAGCGATTTGCCCGGAATCAGTTGATAAATTAAACAACTCTCTCAACAGCCGTGATCGTCTAGTGGTAAGGACCCTACGTTGTGGCCGTAGTAACCCAGGTTCGAATCCTGGTCACGGCAGAACTCATTGAATAAACAATAGTTCAGAGGAATTTATTTTGAATTTATTATAATGTTTCATAAATCACAAAATAAATCTCAAAATAATTTGTTTCCGCCCGGGATCGAACCGGGGGCCTTCCGCGTGTGAAGCGGACGTGATAACCACTACACTACGGAAACAGTTGATAAGAAAGTCATTATTTTACAAACACAATTCATTTTCTACATTTTGAATCAGTTGTTTCTCTCAAAGCGATTTGCCCGGAATCAATTGATTAATTTAACAACTCTCTCAACAGCCGTGATCGTCTAGTGGTTAGGACCCTACGTTGTGGCCGTAGTAACCCAGGTTCGAATCCTGGTCACGGCAGAACTCATTGAATTAACAATAGTCCTGAGGAATTTATTTTGAATTTATTATAATGTTTAATAAAATCACAAAATAAATCCCAAAAGAATTTGTTTCCGCCCGGGATCGAACCGGGGGCCTTCCGCGTGTTAGGCGGATGTGATAACCACTACACCACGGAAACAGCTGATAAGAAAGTCATTGTTTTACAAATGCAATTCATTTTATACATTTTGAATCAGTTTTTTTTTCTCAAAGCGATTTGCCCGGAATCAGTTGATAAATTAAACAACTCTCTCAACAGCCGTGATCGTCTAGTGGTAAGGACCCTACGTTGTGGCCGTAGTAACCCAGGTTCGAATCCTGGTCACGGCAGAACTCATTGAATAAACAATAGTTCAGAGGAATTTATTTTGAATTTATTATAATGTTTCATAAATCACAAAATAAATCTCAACATAATTTGTTTCCGCCCGGGATCGAACCGGGGGCCTTCCGCGTGTGAAGCGGACGTGATAACCACTACACTACGGAAACAGTTGATAAGAACGTCATTATTTTACAAACACAATTCATTTTATACATTTTGAATCAGTTGTTTCTCTCAAAGCGATTTGCCCGGAATCAATTGATTAATTTAACAGCTCTCTCAACAGCCGTGATCCTCTAGTGGTTAGGACCCTACGTTGTGGCCGTAGTAACCCTGGTTCGAATCCTGGTCACGGCAGAACTCATTGAATAAACAATAGTTTTGAGGAATTTATTTTGAATTTATTATTATGTTTCATAAAATCAGAAAATAAATCCCAAAATAATTTGTTTCCGCCCGGGATCGAACCGGGGGCCTTCCGCGTGTGAAGCGGACGTGATAACCACTACACTACGGAAACAGTTGATAAGAACGTCATTATTTTACAAACACAATTCATTTTATACATTTTGAATCAGTTGTTTCTCTCAAAGCGATTTGCCCGGAATCAATTGATTAATTTAACAACTCTCTCAACAGCCGTGATCGTCTAGTGGTTAGGACCCTACGTTGTGGCCGTAGTAACCCAGGTTCGAATCCTGGTCACGGCAGAACTCATTGAATAAACAATAGTTCTGAGGAATTTATTTTGAATTTATTATAATGTTTCATAAATCACAAAATAAATCCCAAAGGAATTTGTTTCCGCCCGGGATCGAACCGGGGGCCTTCCGCGTGTTAGGCGGATGTGATAACCACTACACCATGGAAACAGTTGATAAGAAAGTCATTGTTTTACATTTTCTACATTTTGAATCAGTTGTTTTTCTCAAAGCGATTTTCCCGGAATCAATTGATAAATTAAACAACTCTCTCAACAGCCGTGATCGTCTAGTGGTTAGGACCTTACGTTGTGGCCGTAGTAACCCAGGTTCGAATCCTGGTCACGGCAGAACTCATTGAATAAACAATAGTTCTGAGGAATTTAATTTGAATTTATTATAATGTTCAATAAAATCAGAAAATAAATCTCAAAAGAATTTGTTTCCGCCGGGATCGAACCGGGGGCCTTCCGCGTGTGAAGCGGACGTGACAATCACTACACTACGGAAACAGTTGATAAGAGAGTCATTATTTTACAAACACAATTCATTTTCTACATTTTGATTTAGTTGTTTCTCTCAAAGCGGTTTGCCCGGAATCAATTGATTAATTTAACAACTTTCTCAACAGCCGTGATCGTCTAGTGGTTAGGACCCTACGTTGTGGCCGTAGTAACCCAGGTTCGAATCCTGGTCACGGCAGAACTCATTGAATAAACAATAGTTCTGAGGAATTTATTTTGAATTTATTATTATGTTTCATAAAATCAGAAAATAAATCCCAAAAGAATTTGTTTCCGCCCGGGATCGAACCGGGGGCCTTCCGCGTGTTAGATGGATGTCATAACCACTACACCGCGGAAACAATTGATGAAAATGTCGTTGTTATACGACCACAATTCAATGTCTTCATTTTGAAACAGTTGTTTTTCTTAAAAAGACTTACTTGAATTTAGCTGATGAAATGGACAACATACTCGACAGCCATTATCGTCGCATGGGTAGAATCTTGCAGGGATGTTTAAATTGATAGTTACTTTAAATCGCCTACATTCCATACAGAGATTATTTATCGCTCAACACAAATCGCGATTATGGTGTCATATATATGCATTGTATATTTTCAAACTAAGCCAACCGACAGATTTGGTCATATAATTTGATCTAGGCACCCCAGTTCCAAAACCAGTGCGACTCTGAGCAAAAGATTTCCCATTAAATCACACCACGCAGGATGTCTCATCCGCCGAATATGTGTCAGTCTATGGAACGATTTATGGGTGTAGATTCAATATGATTCTCTTCGAGGATGGCGCCAAGTCAGGAGAATTGACAGGCTTAACATGTCGCACGCATTAGGGGATACACCAGAATTCAATGATTTATCCGACCCTAATGGTGATTCCGGAGCGCGTTGTTTGGATGGTTTCTTTCACTCGCGAATGAAATGGGCTTTAATTGGACGTTTACATTGATTGGCGTGTTTGGGGCTGCATCTGCAGAATTTGACCTATTTCACTCATCGGCTATAGGTCAGAGCCAAAGATGAAGAAGGATATAATCCTTGTATGCCATGGAAGGATTATGGTATGAAGGCGCTGCTAGGCAAGAAGTGGAGAGATGCTTCCCCACATTTGTGATAACCATGACTCGTGGGTTTGCTTCATATTACAGAATACACTATTTCGCGCGCAATGGTCGATGCTAACGGAATCTATTAGTACCAATCACACAGATTCGTCCCGACCCAAACCGTGATGCAATCGATGAAGCGTTATCGCGCGCTATTGACGTGTGTTTCTCACCCTGGATGCCTAAACGAGTAAAGTGAAATGGATTCACCATCACAAGCCACTTGTGTTTGTCGCGTCATGATGTCATTTATAGCGACACGCTTCCGATGGATGTGCCATCATGCCACAGCAGTTTTGACTTTGCAATGTAATATCGGGATACTGCCGCCGCTGAAATGGATTGTGCGGAGGACTTTCGCCAAATATGATATCAATTAGATGTTTTTATTGGTCTGGGGCTATTTATAAAACCGAGCAAATGAAGCGTGGAATCGAAAAAAAATATTTCTCTGGAATGTTGGAATGCCTCAAACTTCCTCGTGCGACATACAACTCGATAAAACTACGATATAAATACTTAACGATAGTACCATCTGATTGAATCGATTTCGGTAGTCAATTGTACATGAATTAAATTATCAGAATATTTTAATATTTTTAGTAATATTTTCTGCATTCCATTCACACGAAGCATGCGAAATGACTGTGCAGCAGCTGCAGTATACATTTCAAGCACGAATTCAACCGGATGACGACTTTGTTATTGTTTTTTCACGACAGCGTCTTCCTTTTTTGAAATTGATTCATAAGTTTCAAGATGCAACACAACTGTTATGTGACATTTTATTTTATTTATACTCTATTCTGTGGCATTCTAACTCATTTTGCGAGTATTTATGAACTAAACCGTGTTCATCATGTGAATGATGTCAGCAAGTTACGGGTATTTCAGCAGTTCCATTCGGTGAGAAAATTTTGCAATTTCATCGCTGAAGACTAGCCCTGCGGTTCGGTACCATCACTTAATCGTGGCACAAGGGTCTAATTCGACCCCGCGCACCGGGTGCTATTTGGCTCTTAATTCAGTCCCAAGAAAACGTGCCTGTATGAGGGTGTTATTCTTATGACTCTTCATTTCCCGGGGAACGAAGCGTTGAAACGTGTCTGCGGTTGAAACGTAATACATGGGAAGAAAGTAAAAGGATCCGAGACAAAGACATAGCTTCGCTCATCTTCAAGAATATTTGCTTGACGGAAAATTTGGTTTGTATGAATGACATTCATATTGACGTTTACTTTTCAAATATGCCCATCAGTGTTCTGCCAATGCCTTTTCCTTCAAATCACTATAACGTTTTATAAAGAAACTTTACCTTATCAATCCCCATATATTCATTGATTCTTGTTAAAGCTTGGATTTGTTAAAGCTTTAGATGCCAAATAACACGCCTAACATATGTTTCCAATGACAAATTCAAAATTGCGCGGAATTTGCAACCGAAATATATGTGCTAACATCAACACTCGAACTGTTGTCACTCGTAGAAAGTTAAGTTACAAAATAACGTCAAAACGTTCGAAAGTATGCCTCATTCGTATTTCTTGGTACGAAACAAATCTATCCATTCGAACTTTAGTAAGAACATAGTTCGTCCGAACGAATTACACTATTTAACCTCATTTTCGTACGAACGTGTGTTTTTCGTCGGCCAGTTAAAAGTTACTGTTGAGTTGCGAACTAGATCAAAATTCATTCAATGGTTTATGTTTTGTTATTTACTGAGACGATGTGGTATTTGAAAATATTTCTACTCTAGAGCAATTTCAAATGACATCGACAAATGACAAAACATGAGTATTTTTTATTCGAATTAAGGTTTGTACTCCGTTTGAGTTGGAGGAAATATGAGTTTTTCACATCAATTGGGAATTTTTCTACTCAAGTGTAACTTTTTAAAAAAGCGTACCGATTTTAGTAAGAGAAATCTTTGATAATTTATATCTCAAAAACTATGAGTCGTACCGAAATAGTGTCTTAGAAAGAGTGATAGAGTATTGATGTTGAAACGTGAAAAAATATACACTGAGAAAAAAATAGTGCCTTTTTTTATTTAAAAAAAACATTAATTTGGAATATCTAAAATATATATTTCTTAAATTTTTTTCAATTTTTTTCATATAGAATATAAGCCATGCATAAAACATAAAAAATCAGTTCAAGATGGTAAAACTATTTTTGACAAACTTTGTGGAACATCGATTTATTATGAATTTTCGAAACTCCGAATTTTTGTATGTCCACAATCATTTTTAGCCAAAAATTATGAACGCTGATGTGATTTAAAATAAAAAAGCTCTCTGTCAATCTCCTTCTAAATGCAGCCATTCTCGAGATATTTGAAAAAACATTTCTAATTTATTGTCTGTTTCAATTTTAATTTTTTTTAAATTTATTCATTGTATTTTCAAATTTTTTATATATTAATCATTTGATTTTAATTATCGCTATGTCGAATGTTTTTAACGTAACTCCTAAACATATATTTTTACCATAATGATGTATTTGGAAAAGTTGTTGAAAATACTAAGCAAATTCTTAAAAAATTTGAACATGGCGGTATAACACGACAAACATATTAAAAGAGCCTATTTACTATTAAAAATGCAATAAAGGGCCTGGCCGGGAAAGGGAGTAAAAAGTGCCCCCAAACCAAATCACCAGCTGTATGGTAAATATTGTATAGGATATTAAATAAGAAAATTTGGTGGTTCATTTGAACCCCTATGTGGTTTAACATGGGATCTACAGCGAAAAACTTACTTTTTCGTTTATTTCACGCCATCCTCAAAAGCTTCGAGATAAAAATTAAAAAAAAAAATACTGAATGTGCATCTTAGTACGGTGTATCAAGAAAAATTATCGAAAAAAAATTTCATCAAAAATTTTAATACTAAAAAAAAAATAAAAATTTGGATTTTTTTTTTTTTTATTTAAAGATTAAGTACTACTCTAATTCATATTTAAATGTGTTTCTACGGCTTTTTTAGACATGTGTGATTTTTTTCAGATTTTATTCTGTTTTGCGCGGTACAAAAAATATATTTTTATATATCAAACAATTTTTTCATCAAAAAATGTAATGATAAAAAAATTACAAAATAAAATTAAAGTACAAAATAATTTTATATATTTTCTGACATTTCGAAATTTTGGAAAAAAAAAATTTTGAGACCCACTTTCGCTCAATTTTTATTTAAATGCGTTCGTATGTCTTTTTTCTACATGTGGCGTAATTTTTTCTGAATTTTTAAGAGCATTACGAAACACAAAAATAATTTTCTTTATCGTCTGCATTATTATTTTTATTTTCTTGAAATCGATTATTTTATTGTATTCGTGGTTTTCAATTGTAAGATTAAAATAAAAAAAAAATAAAAACAATTCGGATTTTTTTTAAGGTGAAGGTGGAAGCTAGCCATTGTAGTAGTATAGGTAAACCCTAGTGTAAAAATGGGGTAATAGTGTTTGTGAGAGAAGAGCAAAGCACACGTAAATAGATCAATTCACTTATCAGACTGTGTGGCGCTTCATTGACACGAGTCTTTGAATACATTTGAAAAAAAAACAAATAACAATTCAATACTAAAGTAAAATGTATGAACGATATGTTCCGATGAACAATTGCAAATATAAATATATATAGAAGGTGCATTTGCATATGATTCTGATTATACGCGAGCGTAACATGAGCAAATTTATAACACATGCGAATTAGGACACTTTTGGTATTAACAAGTTCTTCCGCATAGTAACTCGATGTTGATAATTCCTTAATATTTTCCTTCGTTGATCGTATTGTTTTCACATATTCACGTTGGAAAGCCTTAACCCTTCTCTTCGTTGGCCGAGGCATTTAGATTGAATTTAATACTTTTCCGTTTACTGTTTTTGAAATCATAGGCAACCGTGGCAGTGTTCCGAGCTCTGCAATACAATTTTCTTACCCAATGTTAAAGTTGCTAAAACTTACATTATAGACCCATTAAACGTAAAAATAATAATTGTATTGATATCAACACAATTTTATTCTATTGATTTTCATGACATGGGACGCTATGACTCCGGAATAACATTTTATTGAGTGGTTTTTATAGCTGTTTCGATGATGTTGTTTGGCATCAGTGTCGAAAAAATAACGATGCTTCCACCAATACAAACAAAACCATTGCAGAAGATTGAAAAACGAAAATTTAACTTTCAGAGCACTTGCTCGAGTTTTCCGACGTTCTTCACTATACGGTGCGAAAGCAGATGAAAATTTAATATCTTGTGAGTAATCGATTAGAGTTTGGTTGATATTACTTGATGGGAAGTGTGCGAAAACGATCATTTTCTTCACACTGTTTCGCAAAATTATTGATTTTCTGGCGAGGGGTGAGGGAGGGAGATGAAAGAAATGAGCGCCATTGTGGCAGCCATTTGTGGCTAGCTTCCACCTTCACCTTAAGTGTTCTCATTATTCCGAATGATCTTTCCATAAGGACTTTATTTTTTTCATAGAGCTCTATCGTCCTGCTGACTCCTATGAATTTGGTAAAGCATCTAAAGCCAATGTAAAGATAATCTCATATATTTTAAGATACAAGAAAAAAATCTTTGTACTGCGCAATGCTCTGAATATACCGAAAAAATTTAGCAATGCTCTAAATATACCGACAAAATTTAGACGTATGAAAAACAAAATTTAAAAATTTTAGAGCAGTACAGTAATGCGGGGCAAAGGTGCGCACCTAACTGTTGTCGTTCAATAACTCTTGAAATAAAAGCAAATAAAATTCCGTTTGTTTACCAAATTGTAACTATATAAATTACCTTCGATACGTAGTACAAGCATTTCTCGAGTTGTGTTTGTAATTGGACAAATACCTATTTTAATACAAAAAGATAAATGCGCACCTTTGCCTCATAGTGGAGGCAAAGGTGCGCACCGTACGTGGCAAGGGTGCGCACATATTGAATTGAACTTCTGAGATAACTTATACCAAAAATAAATGCTTTATCATCAGAAGCGGGAGAAGCATCATTACTAGAGAGTGTAGGCACCGTCCAGTAGGCAGGAGGGGGGTGTTTTATGTTTTTTTTATGGGTGGAGAAGAGTGGGTGTTATAGTCGAACATACCACGTGGAAATTTTTGGGAGGAAGGAGACTGACAATATAACATATCCTAAAATGTCCATCATTTGAAGCAGAATTCGTTTTTATTAACAAACTAGCTGACCCAGCGAACTTCGTCCCACCCACAATTGATATATTGATATAAATCATTTCGAACACTCAAGTTCCCACAGAAATTATTTTTATGTACGTTATCTATACTCGCGGTATATAATTTCTTTTTTGACATATAAACCTGATGCAAACTAAGACGCATCAATCCTGACACTGACTATTTAAATCCGTTGCACCGTTCTTGAGCTCAATCGTGAGGAACGGACACCAAATCCTTTTTATTAATAAAGATCAAGTTTATAAATACATTCACTTGATTTATTTGAAACTCATTGTTGGAAAAAAAAAATTTCATTTGAAGTTCACTGTGAAAACAAAAACATAAACGAAACATAACCGTTATTGAATTGAATGCATGGTGAAAATAAAAAACATTCTTCATTTGAAATTCATTTTGAATTATTTTTAAGCAATTGTTTATTTTTATTCCTCATCTTGGATTTCGGTTCTGAGGATTCCGACGCTTTGCCTTGGAGCGATGTTGCTTCGTTGCGCTGTTCTGGGGTTCGAAGAGACAGATGGTGGTTCCACATGAAGCTAGAAGCCCAATCTCTTCCTGCTAGTTTTGCAACTTTGTTGAATTCGTGCTGGAGGTTGTTGGCTTCCGAAAAATCGAACGCCATGCGACGTAAATCTTTGAGAGTCATGCCACAGAAAACTTTGTCCAGTGGCCTGCAAATCCTCAGACCTAAATACCTATCTGAACCGCACTAGGTGCTCGCTGACACATTCCAGCAGAAGTAGAAATGTCAATAAAAGAAAATTTGAATCATAAATCACTTTCTGATATGAGCCTCTTCCTCAGAGCTGATTCAGTAATACCGAGGTCTGCCGCAATCCGACACTTCGAAACTTCCTCCCGAAGTCTCTGTCGGGCCATTTGAGCATTTCTGGAGTACATTTCTTCAAATCAGTTTTCTTCTTGTGGGTCTCGTTAAAAATTTTGTTGAAAACATTTTATAAATTTTTTTCAGAGCAAAACGCTAGTGCGAGCTTTTACCTCACAGCCACTGCGCACCTTTGCCCCACAAGCAATTTTTGAACTAATCGAATTTTTATAAAAAGCTTTTGGACTTTTTCACAAAAACGAATACGCACTATCATCTACCATAGAATAAAGGTTTCCTTGACAGTGTAGTTTCGAACTTTCCAGTTATTTTAGGTAAGTAAATTGTCATCTCCAAAAATGGAAAATATTGATCAAAACATCGCAAAACTCTTTTTACCTCATAACTTTTTGCCATTTACATGAAGTGTAACTTTTTTTAAATGTGTGAGCTGCTGGTGTCATAAAGTATCAAACGACTACAATGCTTTCAACATTTTATGTTCGTTTGCTTCAAGATGGCCAATGCGCACCTTTGCCCCGCACTACTCTAATGGGTCTCTAAATTCAAAATAAATTGAAAATGCCCAAAGGCCAAAAAAACAATTTTTTTTTTTGCGCAATCCTCTTGAAAAATTCGAAATGCCTGGAAATACATATATTTTTTAACGCGAAAAACACTATAAAAAATCCGAAAAAATCACATATACCTAAAATAGACGTAGGAATAAATTTGAATGCAAACTAGAGTAGTACTAGAATCTTAAAAAAAAAAATTAAAATTAAAATTAAAATTAAAATTAAAATTAAAATTAATTTAAATTTTTTTAGTGTTTGATTTTCTGATGAAAAAATTGTTTGAAAATATTTATCGATACACCTAAGTAAGATGTACTTTCAGTATTTTTTTTTCATATTTTTGTCTCAAAGTTATTGAGAATGGCGTGAAAGAAAACGAAAAGATGCATTTTTCACCACAGATCCTATGGTGTACCATATAAGAACTCAAATATATGGTACTACTGCCAAAATGTTTTATTTAGTACCCTATACAATGTTTTCCATACAGCTGGTGATTTGGTTTGGGGGGCTTTACACTCCCTTACCCAGCCAAACCCTTTGGAAATATAAAAAAATATATTTTTGTACCGAGCAGCACTGAAAAAAATCTGAGAAAAATCAGACATGTCTAAAAAGCCGTAGAAACACATTTAAATATGAATTAGAATAGTACTGATTCTCTAAATCAAAAAAAAATTCAAAATTTCAATATTTTTTTAGTACTAAAATTTTTGATGGTTTTTTTTTTGATAATTTTTCTTGATACACCGTAGTAAGATGCACATTCAGTATTTTTTTCAAATGTTTATCTCGAAGCTTTTGAGGATGGCGTGAAATAAACGAAAAAGTACGTTTTTCACTATAGATCCTATGTTAAACCACATAGGGGTTCAAAAAACCGCCAAAATTTCTTATTTAATATCCTCTACAATATTTTCCATACAGCTAGTGATTTGATTTGGGGGCACTTTTCACTCCCTCACCCGGCCCTTAAACATATTTTTTTAAATATCTCGAAAATGGCTACATATAGATGAAGATTGGTAAAGAGCTTTTTTTTGTTTTAAATCACATCAGGATTCATAAAATTCAGGCTAAAAATGATTGTTACTATACAAAAATTCGAAGTTTCGAAAATTCATAAAAATTCGATGTTCCACATAGTTCGTCAAAAATAGTTTTACCATCTTGGACTTTTAAATTTTCTACATGACTTCTATTTCATATGAACTTTTTTAAATAAAAAACATATTTATAAGTTTTAAAAAAATTAAAATTAAAAAGACAATAAATTAGAAATGTGTTTTTCAATATCTCGAGAATGGTTGCATTTAGAAGGAGATTGATAACAGAGGCGTCTCGTCTGCCTGTTCAGACTGTTCATAGGACAGGTAGACAATCTCTCTTCTGTAGGAGCATTGTACCACTGCAACCATTAGCTTGATCTATTGTAGTGCAGTTCTGTCACTCAGGGAATAAGTGCACCAGGACTTTGCATATCCCCCACGAAGGTATGACTTCCTTTAATCTCGTTAAGCATAAGAATGCCCTTCCCAAGAATCCGCAGTCTTCGCTGAATTAGTGTACTGACTTGACACAGTAAAAGTTCCAAAGTTTCAGCTTCGAAATTGCAGAAACGACAGTTATCATCTGCCAGTTTTCCGATTTTTTTAAAGTGATACCTGCTCGGACAGTGTCCGCTCATTAGACCGGTTAATGTACTCAAATCTGCCTTATTCAAGCTGACTAGGTTGCGTGTTCTTCTGTCACAAGGTGTAATGAATAATTTGGATTGTCTCGGTGTTGATAGAGCCCTCCAGTTGGCTTCAATCATTGATATTTCCCAGGTTTTGAGCTCAGATTTCGTTCATGATGTTGATAGTCCACAAAATGGTTCCCGAAGAATTTAGTTGAAGATCCTAATCTTACTAAGAGATCGGCTTTTTCATTACCTTCTATACCGCAGTGACCAGGCCCCCAGTATAGATTAACTTCGTTAGTAGCAGCTAGTTGTTTTAAGGATAGAATACATTTCCAAACTAGCTTTGACTGACATGTGTATGCTTTTACTGCATTAAGAGCTGCTTGGCTATCTGAGAAGATACAGATATTGGCTACCTGTATTTTCTAGCCACACAAATATTTGTACATGTTAGAATAGCTTGTATTTCTGCTTGAAAAACTATAGGCCACTGTCCCATTGGAATTGACATGTCGATTCCTGGTCCAGTATTCCCAGCTCCCGTAGATTTACCAATAGATCCATCGGTATTAAACACGAGTGATTCTGGACGAGTGTTGGGACCACGTTCTTCCCATTCGTTGCGTTGAATTCAATCACTTTGAAGGGAACACTGAAGTTAGTCTTTGTTTTTTAATCCAGTCTTCATTCATGCTTACTATAGTGTTCAGTTGAAAATCTGGATTTCTAAATGCCCTGTGAGATCTCCTTCTAGAAAATATTTTATGCGTTTCAGCCTAAGAGCACCTTTTTCCGCTTTAATTTGCACATATTGGTGCAAGGGTAGAAGGTATAAAAGAGCATCTAGGGCTTTGAACGGTGCGCTGGGCATTGCTCCAGTTATTGATAAGCATGCCACACGTTGTAGTTTATCGAGCTTTTTCTGAGCTGATATTTGTTTAGTTTTAGGCCACACTAGAGAGGCATATGTTAGTCTGGGTCTCACAATTGCCGAGTAAACCCAGTGAATCGTTCTCGGTTTTAGTTCCCACTTTTTCCCGAATATACTACTACAACTCCAGAGCGCAGTCTGGGTTTTAGATACAGGTCGGACTCGATTATATACAGGCTCGATTATATGTGATACGATTATATACAATTTTGGACTCGATTATATACAGTTTGAAAAAAAATATTTTTTTTTTATATTTCAAATATGACTTATTTCAAGAAAAAATGTAACCTTTCAACGTTAAAATGTAATTTAAGTGGCTATTACATGTACAGTGGAGTAAAAATAATGATTTTTAAAGATTTTGCTTGAATTTTCACCAAGAATTGTTTATATCGATATTGCAGCCAGATTAGGAAAGATAAAAGTTGGGTGTGCTTCAATTCAATTGATAGAAACAATTTAGTTTAATATAAATTTTTACGATGAAATAAATAACAGCACATTAAACATTATTAACATTTAAGTTTTTCACTTGCAAAATGTTATTAAAATGAACTAATTTAGATGGTCCACTACTATATCCTGTACTAAATTTTCTCATCTTTCAAATGAAAACAACAGAATTGTATTCCGTAGCGTACTTTGTAATGTAGAGCCAGTGTGAGGCAACAAAGTCCGAAACAAAAAAAAATCAATAACTCTGTCATTGTTGAAATTTGAACATATGTTCAGAAAGATTTTTTTCATCAAATTTGAACGCACTGTATTGCATACTTCAGATGATCGTTCCTATTTAGTTTTTGGTCAAGCAAGACATCTAAATATTTGGTTCGTTTTGAAAGCTCCAATTGTACACCTCCCAATCTAAGAGGTGAAATCTAATACTTTCTTTTTCTGTTAAATGGAATTATGACTGTTTTTGAAGGATTAACACTGAGTCTTTCCAAGTTACACCATTTGAGTGTGTAGTCAAGGGTGTCAATCTCAGAAAAAAGTGTGTATTATTTCACATTTGTAACATGGATGAGGAATTATCGAAAGTTATTTTTTTGTAATTTCTATATTTTCCCGAACACCTTTAGTTTATTTTCTTTTATGGTGGAACCCAAACGCACCGTGAAGAATGTAATCTGATAGCAATACTTGACTACACCACTCAATCCGCTCGCAACACAACCTTAACGCTACGAAATAAGCAGTAATGACTACCGGGTTCAAACCTTTCATCTGAACCCGCCGTCATCCAAACACTTTTTTGTATCTTGAAGTGCGACAGGGCAAACACGTTTGAAACGATCACTACTACTAATGTGCCGCCTTGCGTAAAAATGACGTTCAAGGTTCAATGTTTTCTGCTGAACGAAACCGATGAAAACGATTGAAAATACACACCACTACTCATCAGTGTTTGTTCATGGTTGTCATCGTTTTCCTTTCTGTTTCTCTTTCTACTCCTGACGTCATTGAAATTAACGAGAGACCACGAGACCGCGAGAGTACACTGCACCAAACACCCCGAGCGAGAGTGATGCAAATAAATAAACGAACAAATTCATTCATTATTTCTGCGGATGTGGTGGTGTTCTTTCGTTGATGTGTGGATTTAATTCAAGCGTTTTCATCGATTTTGTTCATTCGACAACTTGAACCTGGTGTAGTACACGTTTGTCTGCTTTCGTTTTAAAACCGCCGCTGCATTGGCCGGACATGTGGATGAATTAACTGCGTACTTCGATCTTAATGCTGACAAAATTGTGGTCCAGGGCTATGATGGCGCTTTTTAATGACCGCAGATGAATCTGATGTACAAACATTGGTGAAACAACGGTTTTCAAAAGTTGCATATATTCACTGTCGCGCACAAGTTTTGAACTTGGTGTTGCTTTACTCGTGCACAAACAACAAGAACACGTCAAGTTTTTTTAATACGATCTCATCTCTCGCGGCATTTTTCTCGCAGTCACCAAAACGCAGCGGGACATTGAAGCAGGGAGACCAAAATACCAAATGACCAAATGGTCATAGAATTCGCGAATGATCAAAATAGTTGATTTGAGTTATGTAGTTATGTAGTGCACCCGTGGCCGAGTGGTTAGTGTCTCACATTATCATGCCGGGTGTTCGGGTTAGATTCCCGTTCTGGCCGGGGGATTTTTCGTCAAAGAAATTTCCTTCGACTTGCACTGTGGTCATGCGTATTCAAGAGCTTGCCCCTCGGAATACATTCAAGGCGTGTTATTTGGCTTAAGAAATCTCGACCAAGTATTAATAAATGACGCTAGTTAATGCATACGTTGAGACGGCAAAAGTTCCACAAGGGAACGTTAACGCCATTCAAGAAGAAGTTATGTAGTTATGTATCAATGAAGATTTACCTTGGCGACAGTTTCAGTGATGCTGAAACTTTTACTACATTCAGAGATCTTCACGCATTCATCCTTGAGTTCAACACTGTATTCTTGCTTACACTTTTTGTGAATATTTTTGCACATACGGATGTTCTTTTCAAATTTTGCTTGAAAAGGAATTACAGTAACGTCTTCAATTGTCGTCGTTTATATGAATCGATTATAGACAAAACTATTGACAAAATGACGAAACGGCTTAAGGAACTAGAAGAATACAAATTCGTCGTTTTGTTGAATCACGAAAAATTTGCCGACTTCGATGTCGCATTCTCTACTAGGAATTTGAAAATGCTTCTTTCATACCACTCGAAATTCGATGAAGCGAAGCTTTGTAATAAGCTGACGGTTCTTTTTAAATTATAGTCATAATTTCGATTATCGTTGGACAAAATCCGCATCAAACCTTCTCCGAAGCGGCTGACCAAAATGATACTGACATTGCCTAATACAACGGCATCCGTAGATAGAACTTTTGTGTTGCTCGACGGATCAAGAATTATTTGCGGTCGAGATCCGACGAGAAACGGTTATTCGGAATTATGATGATGACTGTGGAAAAAGATTTCCTTTATGAGATAATGCAGATGCCATTGATAAGTTTGCGCTCACATTTGACCATAGGATTCTTTTGTTATACAGGCAAACCTGTTTTCGTGCGGGTAATAGTGACCGCACAAAAAAATCGTATTCACAATTGCATACACAATTCGAAAAAAAAACTTTTTGTTATGCGGTGGATAGGGACCGCATGAAAAAAGTTTCCTCAAGAAAATAACCCAAATCCTAATTATTCCATTCGTGATCAACATTTGTTTCCTTTTTTTCACTTTAATAAGCGGCCTACTCACTTACGCAGATCATAAAATCAACTAAGCTCCTACTGACACCTTTAAAAAACTAAACAAAACATGGGAATGGGAATTAGCTGACACAGTCCCTATGTAGAGCGATAAAATACATATCAAAGATAGGGAAAAATGACCGATGACTTAATTTTTTTCAAATTTCAAATAAAAAAATCGTACCAAAAAAAACCGCATAAAAAAACCGCACAAAAACTGATTTTACTGTATAGATAAATGTTGAGAAATAAAAATGTTAAAATCTGTCATCGCAATACTGTTGTTTTAATGTTGCAAATGAAATTGAACAGGTAGCTCAGTTGGTCACGCGTCGCCTAAATTTCAGCGAATAGTACATTTCTATTCAATATTAACCAAACTTTTTTTTTTCGAGATAAGTGGTCAACGTAAATTAAACACTACGATCAATTTGCGCTTGTCGCTATCGCGTTATTGGCGGACAGAGTAGGGTTGCCCTTTGGCAGGGAGGCACAGCTGTCATCCCTCTAGTTGTTATCTCCCACAATCTGCACCCTTTTTTGCGTCTTTTGAAACTCTCTCGAACCCTCATCATCCCTTCGTTATTCATCGAAGAGCAGCAAATTATTTGTTGCTATGGTTCCTAAATAGTCCGGTGGAAGAGGGCAGACGACGATGAAGTTTGATGACATTTTTGTGTGTTGAAATTTTTCTTATCGTTGTTATATCTTGTGGGGTGCTGTTTTTTCCCCGCCAATGTCGTCGATTGCGCTGAAATCATAATTATCTGTTTCCTCTTCTTGGGTTATAAGTTTGCGGAAAAATGTAGTACGCGTTAATCCCACTAAGCTGGATGGATTCCACAAAAAATGAATTAAAACTTTTTCTTGAATTTACTGTCTTGTAGCAAAAAGTTGGCACATTCCTTGAATGCCATAAAGCGGTTTTGTGTCTTTTTTACCCTGTAATCCGAAAGCGGAATTGGTCTGTTCTCAGTTTCTCGCACAGAGCGCACCAATTCACTCTCAAATTAATTCTCAGCCGAAGCATAATGAACCAAATCCGTCGAGGATATAGCTTGTATCCACAAATCATCGTTAGGAAAGGTTTCGTTGTCCCAAATGTCGTTTATTACTAAGTGATAAAGCCGACGATAAACCACTCCGACCATGACTCCCCCCGTCCCGTGATTTGAGTGTTTGTTTTTATGGAACTTCTTCAAAGTTGCGCTTTCATGTTGAATACCAATAACAGCGTTTTCCTTTTGAGCGTCTTAAATTATATCGGCGTTTCACAGGTTGTTGGAATTTTCAGCGAAAGGAGGGAGGTGTCGGAGATGCGTTTGAAAAGCAATTCACAGCCGAAGAAATTTCGCTGTAACGCGTTTCCATGAAAATTATTAGCTATTTTTGAACTTGACGATGAAGATGATCTTGCTATCTGGTGAAAATGAACAATATCGAACTACAAAACTATAACAGTGAGCCACACTCGTGGTACATTCGCATAACATGCTAGGACACTCAACCACAGTGTGTTGAAAAAGTTGTGCTATGATATTTATAATTATTTTTGACTCTAATAACATACAACAACCTACAATTATCAGGTATTATGTGATTTTCATTTCGTGATGAATCAACTGTAATGGAAATAAGAAATAAATTTTCTAACAATGATTGAAATACACCAAACTGATATTATTACTTAAAAATATTGTAAACCAGCATCTCTGATAACGCGATATATTATGCAAAAAATCCACAGATTTCAAGAAAAAATATAAAAAATATATAGCGCCCTCTAGTCCAAAGCCATGAAAACATAAAAAACGACTACAATCAGTAATTACGAAAAAAAATACATTTTTTGCAAGTTCTATATTTTTTTAAATAAAAAACTAGCTCACTGGCTTCAATGTCGATCATCTAAATCGGTTCGGAGGTTCAAAGGTTATGAATTTTTGAAAAAAGTCATTTTTGGGAAAAACTGAAAAAAAAGATTTTTCGGACCACCCTAAAATGGAGATGGTTACCCTAACGAAAAAATACGGGCCTAATATTTTGCGATAAAGAACAAAACTGCCACTTTCTATGGAGATCTGAGAACCACTATATCGGTTTGGCATGGAATGGCTGAATGTAGATAATGTGCAAGAAATGTATGGATAATGTGAGCTTGAGCTTGGATAGACTGTACAATTCGTAGTTGCTCTCCGTGATTGACCTGAACCAACCAAATTACACAAAGAACACACAGAATGACACAGAATGAAGCAATCATTCTCGTTGTGCAATTTTCGGTGATTCGAGCTTAAAATGGTCAACGCCGGCCACGTCCTTACAGTCACCAGGGGGTGGGAAGGAATGTTAGCATGATATTCGCCGCCCGATGGCCAGAAGGGTCGCCTAGCGTTTATCATGGAAGGGATAGTTGTTAGTGGGAATGGTCAAGAAAAATCAGGATTCACTACAAAGAACACCGAAATTACTTCGTATGAAAACATATTGAAACGCTGGAGAGGTCGTTTTAACTATTTAGAAGAAGATCAAAATTATCTGATTGCAACCATTTTAGACCCGAAGTTCAGGTCAGCCCATTTAGGTGTTCTCGAAACGTTAACAGGCAGACAAAAAATCATTAAAATCGAAATCATCTTACAGGACACACCACGCTAGATATGGGGTACAGACTAGGGGGGCGTTGCTGAATAATGGTCAGTTGCATCCCAATAGGAAGTATCCCGTATTGGGCACACGTACAAAGCATTGGAGGCAGCAACATCCCAATTACGAGAACACTTGTAATATTAACCTCGAGCAAACTGCGAGTAATCGATTACATATTACTAACATAGATAATAAGAAAAATTGTCAAAATTTTGAACACCCGGCCCCGTCAGGCTAACGCCTTATGAACCTCGATAAAAATATTTATTTTGGAAAAAAAAAATCTTACAAAACTATCATAAGACGAACCTTCTGAGAATAACAGCTCATTGCCGTTGTTACGGAGAGTAATACTCAATCCGCATTGCCGATCGACAG
Source organism: Toxorhynchites rutilus septentrionalis (assembly GCF_029784135.1). Classification (NCBI taxonomy): domain Eukaryota; kingdom Metazoa; phylum Arthropoda; class Insecta; order Diptera; family Culicidae; genus Toxorhynchites; species Toxorhynchites rutilus. The sequence continues at coordinate 114,281,866 of NC_073746.1, forward strand.
TGTACTTTCCGTTCATTGTTCTCATTACTATGATAAAGGCCAAAGTGAATGCTAGATAGATACAGCGAAAAGCCATAGTGGATGCTGTAGAGCGATAAAGGAATTCAGACGGATTATTAGACGAACGGAAAGTACACTCTTGCGGTATGTGACAGGTTATAATTTGACTATTTAATAATGAATTAAAATCAATGTGGATTCTAGATTAGGGCCACGAAGGGGCCAATACGAAAGATCAGAATAACTTAAAAGAGGTTAAGAAAGAATGTAAGTTCACATTATGATGTATAATATTAACAATTAATTAATAAAATTATATTATTAGCTTTTAGCTATATTCGTCAAAACCGGATTTGCTGAAAAGACTTCCGAAATTCTCCTTCCGTCAACAGCCGTTTTCAACGAAACGTTAAACGAACCGAAAGCGATGAATAAAAGTATGATGATATAAGTTGATAATAATTCAATTTCCACTAGAACCACTCATTTCGTCTGAGTTTCCAGAGATATGTTAGAAGTCGGTTGAATTGAAGTATATAGTGTAGAATACAATAACTATCTTCATTTATAAGACTAGCCATTTCAACTTTATTGTTGTGTTCAGGCGCGAAACATTTAAAAAGTTAAAATTCCAGTGTTTCATAACTATAGAACCAGATGGAAAAACTATCACTCCTATACAAAATTAACGCCAATTTGACATGAATTACGATAAGTTTGTAGTTCGTAGGTCATCTTTAGTTCTCAATCAGTTCAAATAATCCATTCTGGGTAGTTTTGACCAAGCTGCGCCATGTTGTAGTGTGTATCTCGTTCTACGCAGAGGATACTGCTCGTTTAGGCTCTTCAAATGACTCATACTGCTTGAAAGATGCATCTACTATTCGTCCGATCAATCATCATAAGTTCCTGACAGGGGTTTGATTTGGTAAGCAAGCTGACCAGTTCAGAATCTGAAGCCCCTACTCATTAAGCCATGCCATGAAATCCGGATTTTATGAATTGATGCCAAATTACCCAATTATTACATTGTTTTTGATGAAAAACAGCAGTAAATGATTCTGAAGTACTTCGTTGTAATTCTAACTGTTCATTCTCGTTTTTTTTCCAAAATATATATTTTTATTAAGGCTCATATGGCCTGACAGGGCCGGGAGTTCAATATTTTGACAGTTTTTCTCATTTTCTATGTTAGTAATATGTAACCGATTACTCGCGGTCGGCTCGAGGTTAGTATTACAAGTGTTCTCGTAATTGGTATGTTGCTGTCTCCAATGCTCTGTACGTGTGCCCGACACGGGATACTTCCTATTGGGATGCAGCTGACCATTAATCAGCAACGTCCCCTAGTCTGTACCCCATATCTAGCGTGGTGCGTCTTCTCGACTCGAGGAATCCAGGATAGAATGGTCACTAGCCGGCGCAATCATCAGCTCGTTTAAAGTTGTCATGAGCGGTACAACCTTTGGCTCTTGTTGCATCATCAATGGACTGCACAACCGTCGGCCCGTGTATCTGTAAAGAGTGTGTGTATGTATTGCCGCGACTAAGTAAAAGTTTATAGATCGGATAGGAGGGATATGAAACCGGGACACAACGAAGGAAACATCATTAAACGTTGACATCGGCGTTTCTGAGGAACAGGTATAAATGAAGCAGAAGATCAGGATCACGGCTACCTAAGATATCCCGGACGGGAATATCCGATTGTCTGCCTTGTGCTCTCAGTGCTCTGGAGAACTGAGAGCGAGCAGCATGGAACCGGGTACACGACCAGACAATATGCTCGATGTCGTGATAGCCATCGCCACAATCACAAAGATTGTTTGCTGCGAGCCCAATGCGATAGAGATGCGCGTTTAGGTTGTAGTGATTGGACATAAGCCGAGATATCACGCGAATGAAATCACGACCTACATTCAACCCCTTGAATCATGCACTCGTCGAGACCTTAGGACTAATTGAATTCCCGTTGATGGTAATCTATCTAAACCAGGCCTTTTTGGGAAAAATGAAATTATATAGTCGAGTCGATAAAGGGAGATAGCGACTAAACGCCCGACTGACTGTTTAGTCGTTTTGGCGGAGAAACCGCGTGAAGAAGCCAAAAGTCATCTCTAACTGAATACGAATATAGTCAGCTGATTACCCACAGTTGACTATGACTATGCCGAGCCGTGCTCCTGACTATGGTTTGTCTGGATGTTGTTTAGGGTAACACGGGATGAGTTGGACATATGGGGTGATTTCGACCCCATTATCTCAAAAAATACGGCTCAACTTGATTTTTTTATAATGTCATTTCCTTTTATTGTTGAACCGTATGTAACTAACGTAAAAAAACTTTGGTAAAATTCGACAGGTGGAAGGAAATGGTAGCATGAATACAGCAAGCACTTTGATTGTCAAAAAATGAGAGTTTTCCGATCGTGGTGTTAAGGTTTTTCCCGCTGATTAAATAAACTTTTCGTGTATTGTGCAGTAAAGTTCTGTTCGCCTACAGAAGAGGAACAATTTGATGCAGTGAAACTGTAAGTTTGATAACAATAAATGAAATTAATTGCATTTTAGTTTTTGCATGTTGTGTGGGGTAACATGGACACCTTTCTGTGGGCTGAATTGATCCTACAGATTTGAGATTTTTCTTTGTTCTAATTGATGAATTACAAAAAGAGGATGGGCAGACAACGTTGGAAGAAGGAGGAGCTTGAAAAAGCAATGCAGGCTATCAAGAACGAATTTTCTTTGACAAAACATCGAAAGTGTTTGGAAATGCTCGAACAGTGAAAAAATCCATGCTGAATTCGAGATGGTCTCAATCCAATTTTTCTGGTCTGGAATCTGGCCAAGACACTAGAGATGGGCAAAACAGTTCACTTTGATGAACGGTTCACTCATTAACCGTTCATCAAAACGAATCAGTTCTTTTGAACCGTTCTTTCGCTCTTTCGTTCAGCGGTATTAGAGCCCCCGCATACAACAGACTTTCTGTCAACAGTTTGGTCGGGTCGGCCTTCTGGTGCAAAAACCGACCCAACTGAACCGGCGTAATGTGCGCACATGCATACCTCTCCGTACTGATTAAGTAGCCGACCAAACTATCGGCCGACAAATCAGTCTACAGTCTGCGGTGGCTCCTAAGAACAACTTAGAATGTTAGCTGGAACCCAACATCAATAGACAGCTATTAATTGATATCGTTGGATTGGATAGTGTACGTATGGGATTTATATTTTTGAAATTTAATGGGGAAAGATAAGCTGCTTCTTCTTTAAAAGTCGCAAACTGTATGTGAAAATATGTTTATCGGTCGACAAAAGTTTATGTAATAATTTGATGTGCACAAAATATGTGCAATTTTTCATATTCTCTTTTTGGACAACACACAGGTTCCATGTAAGATCATATTTCATAGGGCCCTATTCCAGAAAATGAGACGAGCAGACGAGCGCTCGTCTCGTTTGTTTTCATATTCCAGAAGCCGAGCTCGACTAAAAATAGACGAGTAGCTCGTCTGGTTCGACGACCGTTTGGCCGCGCTCGTCAATAAATCAGTCGAATCGTCTAGTTTGTTTGATGTGTTTGTTCACCTTGTTGATTGAAAGCATCGGTATTCTTCTGCTCCGCCTTTATCTTCAAAAATTGTTTCACGGCTAAGCTAATATTGCATAAGCAATGTATGTTTTCAAGTGCTACCAATAAATGCAATTCAGTAATTGTATGATTTTACAGATTTTCAAATGGGCCTCTTCCAAACAACATATATATAGATATATATAGATTTAAAACTTTTCTTAATAAATCGTAGATTAGGTGAACAAACATTGCCCCTAATAAATCCATAATAACAAAACGTCTGAGTGAAACCATATGCTCGAGGAAAAATATCAATGAAACCAAAAGATATATGAAACTTATTCCTTTTTGTTATGTTTTTTTAATATTTTGGCACTGAGAAAAGAGTATCGATTGAACAATTTTAAATCTGTTCGTTGTTTTTCTCAAAACGAAAACATGTCTTCTCATCTGACATCACTGATCATACCGAGAAAAACTGACTGAAGTCTCTCCAGTCTACCAAATAAAACATTCCAATGAAACTCGTGTACTGGAACGGGATATTTTGCTCGTCTCGACAGTGACTGAAGCCGAGACGAGACGAGACGAATTGCTCGTCTCGTTTTCTGGAATAGGACCCATAATGTTCATTCAGGGGAAAAAATCAGCAGCGATTTTCACTAACAATCGATCATACAAACAATCACGATAACACGTACACGCAATAGGCCAAACAATGAATTGAAAGCAACGAAAAAACTTTGCCCTCACTATAAGATTTTATGTTTACCTAATCCATGAATCGCTTCAGCTTCCCCCAGATTTTTTTTTCTGATAATCAGGAAATATATGAATGTTACGCGGAATTGAAAGAATACATGAAATTGAAAATATATAGTTTTGCTTTTAAAACTACGAAAATCTAATATAATTTTTAACACAAAATTGAGTATACATTAACAAAATAAACCCTTCGTTAGATGCATTTTGCTCATCACGACAATATCGTTTTATTTTCCCTACAAACATTGTCGTTATATTTGTCCATTCCTTCCAGCGCCAATCAGTTCAGCTGCACTAGTTCGTTCTGAACCAGTTCGTTCACAAGCAGTTCATTCTCCATCAGTTCACTCTCAAACAGTTCACTCGCAAACCGTTCTTTCGGAATCAGTTCGTTCACAGACCGTTCGCTAGCAATCAGTTCGTGGGGAGAACTACCGTTCTTTGAAAAAGAACGACCGTTCGTGCACTCTTTTCGGCGAACTAGTTCGTTCGTACCGTTCGTGAACGATTTGCCCATCTCTACAAGACACCTGGTATCGATCCCAGAACACTGTTACTGATTGTAACATTATTCCAAAATACTTTACATAAACATTCACATACATACATACATACATACAAGTTCAACATAAGTTTTTTTTCGATGAAACACACACGGGACCAAATCACCCCGCACCAAATTTTAATGTCCAAAAATCATCTTTTTTATTTTATGATATATTTGGTAGTTTAAAGCTTGATATCATGATTAAACATCATTGATTGAGAGAAAATAAGTGTAGCCTAGTATACAATGTGACATTTTTTATTTAGACCGTATTGGTTTGGAAATATTAGGCGATTTGCTTAGGTGGTCCAAATTCCCCCCTTTTCCCCTATATGCGGAAAAGAAAGATATCTACTTACACAACCATTCCGTAAGCTCCCTCGCCGATGTAGGCCAGTTGGGTGTAGCGAGGCCCTACCTCGAACAACTGGCCCCGAATGACCTCCGCATTGGGATTACTGTTGGCCACGGCGTTATTATTTGCACTCGGATTTGCTCCCCCGGTGCCCCCGCCAGATGCCTGGCTCGCGTTGTTATTCTGACCGGCGGCTTCCGCCATTTTCTGCGACCCAAAGCTGGTGGTTGCGCTTAGCTTACTTCTGTGCTGTGTTGTGCTGTCGAGCGGATAGTAGCAGCTAACAGGTTTGTTTTTCCACTTATTACTATCCACACCGCTTTGGACACTTTATCATCCCTTTCGGCGTGCTCAAAAACAACAATAACAAACGCAACACTCGCTTAAGTAGTGGAATACTATTTCTCCGGCTTTTTCTTCTATTCTCGCACAATGTTGTTTTTTTTGCTTGCTACACGCGACACCCCACAACGGAACACTCACACACACTCACTGTTCTAGCGCACGGCTGTTGTTTTTATTTCTGCTATTTAGCTCGGTTCTATTTACTCTTGCCTTTATCACCACCTACACCACCACTTGGCACACATCAACCACGGCGGAAACGAACACACAACACAACACTACCGCGAGGTTCGACTGGGCTCTGCTTCTTCTGTAAATAATGAGAAGGAGTTCTTATTATTTTTCAGCTTTCCGCTTATTAATCGCTCTATTGCACGCTGGGGAGCAACTGGGCACCGGCACAAAATTGCTTGGAGGGGTTGTTTTCGAGGCTTAAGTTGGTATCTTATTAGCTTCCTCATGAGCGGCAGCATTGGTCGGATGAGAAGTATTTTTTTCACAAATGTTCTTTTTTTAGACTTAACCTCCCCGTTGCCCAAATCCAATGAGACGCCATTCGAGAATGAAGTGAATTGCTTTTAATCAGGAGGAGAATACATTTGGGATTCACAATGCAATTGGTACTTGAAAACAGAAGACTCAAATACCCGTTGTTCTAGCGCAATTCGGCATGGCGGGACTTCAAATGATATCATCTGTTAGGCATTTCGAGTGTTGTTCAGTGTTCTTCGAGGGTTTTCCCAGTAGTCATTAACTTCACAAATAGAGGAATACCTCGCCGACAAGATAACCGATGATAATCGAAACACCTTACGTTACTGTCGAGTTCAGTGATGAATGAAATAAGTGTTATAATGAAATAAGTATTTTAAGTTAAACGGTTTAATTGTGATTAAACATAATAATGTACTAAAAGCTAGAAAATAATTAGGCAAGTAGCAGTGAGCAGTTATCACACCTCTCCTTCATTAGTCTAGGGCATTGATAAGACTAAAATAAAATCATGTGACATATGATGAAGTCGTTAATTGTGGATAATGGAAATCCAACGTGGTCCACGATTTTATTTTAGTCTTATTAATGCCCTAGACTAATGAAGAAGAGGTGTGATAACTGCTCACTGCTACTTGCCTAATTATTTTCTAGCTTTTAGTACATTATTATGTTTAACCCTTTCGTTACGAGCGTCGTCTATAGACGACACCCGCGCGACGAGCTGTGTGTACGAGCGTCGTCTTTAGACGACATGAAATTCATACTGCTCTTCGATCATACCACAGCGCGATGTGCATACTTTTCGGCGCAGTGTTCCGTACAGGGGTAGCACTTCGGTGGAGCACACTGCCGTAATGAAAGGGTTAATCACAATCAAAGCGTTTAACTTAAAAAGTTTTTTTTACTTATTTTATTTTCTAGTTTTTAGTACAATATCTGTTTCATTAGAATATTTCTCTACAATAAATCCATTGTCCTGTATTCTATCAGCCAAAAAATTTCATTTGATACCGATATTGAGCGGATTGCAGAAAATACATAGTGTGTTCTCCAAGTCAAGTTTGTTCGTTTGATACACATATCTCAATCAACCTTTTTTTTGAGATGATATGGAATCAGCTATTTTGTAGCGGCGGCCAAATTGGATTTTTCAAGATGAGCAGTTTTAAAATGACAGCAGAGATGACGGTATTTTATAAATTCGGTCAGTTCCTATTGGTCAAATTTCTATTAATGTGGGACAAATCTACAGACATACAAACATACATACGAAGAATTCAAGCTGAATAAAACCGTTTAATAAAGCAATTTGCTATTTTGTGATTGCGGCCATCTTAGATTTGAATTTTTCATGATCTACTGTGATCTACTATTCAAGCCCTTTCATTTGATACCTATATTAATCGGGTTTTGAGAAAATATGTAGCCCGCCATTTGATAGTGGCATTCATCATAGATTTGCATTTTTCATAAATAACTGTGTTCTACTAGTCAAGACCTTTCATTTGATACCCATATTAATGGAGTTTTGACATAATATGTAGTCCGCCAATTGGTAGAATTTTGAAGGATTTGCATTTTTCATAAACTACCGTGTTCTACTAGTCAAGCCCTTTCATTTGATACCCATAATACAGGGTAACTTCGATATAACGTACTTTTTACTTTCAAAATTGTGCGTTGTATCGAATTGTACGTTATATCGAAGCATAATAAAGAACTCTGAAACGTAGCTTATATTACCTTATTGTGTTGCTGTTTGAGTAAGGTTGATGAATAAATTCAATAAGAGGACGAAGCCAACTCATGATGTTCCCTTCGTTCTGTTGATTGAGGTTTGATTCATTTAGAATCCGGAATCACAAAGCAGTTGTATTTCGGGATTGGTTGAAGGTACAACACAAGTTTACATATAATTCTTTTTTTTTCAGAAAAAAAATATTCAAAAATTATTCCTTTGGACTTTGATAATGTGTACGTTATATCGAGGTAAAATGTACGTTATAACGAGGGTACGTTATATCGAAGTTTCCCTGTAATAGGGTTTTGAGAAAATATGTTAGTCCGCCATTTTGTAGTGGCAGCCATCTAGGATTTGCATTTTTCATGAATAACGGTGTTGTACTAGTCAAGCCCTTTCATTTGATACCCATATTAACGGGGTTTTGACAAAATATGTAGTCCGCAATTTTGTAGTGGCAGCCATCTTGAATTTCATTTTTCATAAATAACCGTGTTCTACTAGTCAAGCCCATTCATTTGATACCCATATTAATAAGGATTTGAGAAAATATGTGATCCGCCATTTTGGATTTTCAAGATCATGAAATACGCAGTTTTATAATGACTACAGAGATAAAGGTGTGTTCCAAATTTCAGATCAACCGGTCAACAGGAAGGGGGTCAAATTTCTATTAATGACACGCTACAGACACACATGTTACAAACATACAAACAGGGCAAGGTAAATAAAACCGTTTAATAAAAATAGCTAACACTGAATAAATGAATACGAGAGTTGTCTAAAAAAGTTTGAGCAACGCGCACGTTTCGGAAAGCATGGAAAGCATTGGTCGTACAGTCACGTACATGTCACTCGGCGTTTTTATCACGTCTCGTTTATATCACTGAAAATTATTCGTTTATATCACGTTTTTAGAAACAAAAGAAATAATATGCAAATTCCAATTCTTCATTGAGCTATTGAACCGAAAATGAGGACTAAGCAGAGAAAATTATTTTGAAGCATTCATACCGCCTCCAGTGATCAGTCGTATTCTCGTGGCTTGCGAAAAGTTTTCTTAATTTGGGATTTGTAGCGAATTTCTTTCGAAAGTCTCTTGTACTAATTTCATAAGCTCAGAATCAACTACTATGGAGGATTCTGAGCAACTTTTGACCAGAATAAAATTTTTTTTTAAATTGCAAAATTTTAAATTGCAAAATCTGAGATTTCATTCTACACGGTTTTGTCTATCTTTAGTGTAAATCGAGGGATAGGTTTACTTTACATGTCACAGAGGTGTACTTTACATGTCACAGAGATTATTCTCGCATTTTTCCCAACTTTTTCCCGCATGATTTCAGGAAATACCCGACTCACAGAAACGAAATTTAATAATATTGTGTCGTTTCGTTAGTTAAAAATTGATTTTTGAAACCCGAATTGCAAATGTTTTTTTACTTTATGTTTCCAAGTTCGGCATGTGACAAAAAATTGGACGGTGTGTATCTTAGCAACAGATTTTTGCTTAGATATTGGATTCCGGAGATACGGACGGAATTGTTTCTGGAATATATGTATCTGGGACCAGAATCGTTTTCAAACGTATCAGATTCACCCCACCTCTACTTACTCCGAATTCAAAAAGTTTCATTTATTGGAGTAACTGACCAGAACATCTTTGGTCACACCCAAACATATTCCGAGCATTTCCTGGATACCTTCTATGATCAGTTCCTGAGTTGACTCTTATATCCATAATAAAATTACACAAAAAATCTATCTTGTTGAAAAAAAGCTGAATAAAAATGCTTAGCAGGAATAGGAGCATATGAGACGAGATGAAACAAATAACACGAGGTAAGTAGCATTTTGAATGACCCAAAATCTTACTCCTTTTTCTTTAAAATGCGTCCCATTTTTACCCTTTACCCTTTTGAGCCTTGATTTACTTTAAGGACATGTTTCGACCCGTGTGCTCGATCTACATTTCAACTATCAACTATTTTGTCAATGATACGAATGTTTCTATTGGATGCCATAAGAAAACCATGAGAGAAAAAAAGTTGAATTAAACGTATTATGTGTATTGAGCGTTATTACAAACCCAGTTCAACTTTCAACACTTTTTGAGCATTTAATTTTCTCTACCATCAAGACTGCATCTCTCTGGGTGTCAACCAACATCTTCGAGTTTCGTTCGTGCTTTTCGAAGAAAATCCTCTCTCTTCAATGATGCATTGCCATGCGATAGCTTCAAAACTTTTTTCACAAACAAGGTCAAAATTGGAAGCTCCTTCTGCGAATGAGCGATAATTTCCATCCAAGAGTTATGCAATCATTGATCTTTTATTTGATATGCAGATAATACAATTTCAGCAGAAGACGTTGGACACAATTGTCCATACTCATTCTTTATTTTATCTGCACAAACGCCGGGCAAATGTTGTTCATCGACGAATACTTCCAAGCATAACTCCGTCCGTTTCTTCGCTATATCCGGAAAGTTGAAATCACATCCGGGCTCACACACGTTAGGTAACGAGTGCGATATGTCAAAGGGGATTGTATGAACAATTTCTTTAAAAATCCACAGTAGAACTCACGATAGCTGGTACGAAATATTAGGACACCTTCATCGGAAATTTTGCGGAATTCCTTGCTTGTTGATTGCGGATTTCGTTGCAAATCCAATTTTAATACTTCCAGGTAACAGTAGAATGGTTTCTGTGAGGTGATTTAGATTTCACTTTCAGTCGTTCGGATTTCATAATTTTCTCCATAACACTTCACAAGTCCCGTTAGGTCATCGAAAAGAGAAGGAATCGTCGGTGCCTCTGTCTTACATTCACGCAAAAACTATTTAACTGTCGATGCTGCCGTAACACAAAAAAAAACAATTTTAGTTCCAGCAGCCTATATTCCGTACCATGTGCGACAATCTCGTACATCTTTGACCGGAAAACTAATGCAAAACTCCGTTTAAAGTTTGAATGCTTTCCCTTAAGCTTATTCTTCTCTTGTTTCCTTACCTCGCCGACAGGATTTTTTTAAAAACAAAGATTCGCACTGCTTAGGAAGTCGTAATGCGCTTAAACACATGCATTCCCACATTTCCCGCTTTTCTCGAATGGGTGGCCATTAAGCATATTAGAGATAAAACATAGATTTTTTCATTACAAAATAAACCTGTTTTGAATATATCACGTTTCCATTATATCAGGCGATTTTTTTTTTGAGCGTGATATAATCGATACGTTACTGTATTTCATGCCAACTCGACTGGCCATTGTACAATGGTCCAGGAAGCACATTTTAGTGTAAATGTATAGGAACTGCGGGTAATACGAACAATAGGTATATATGGACAGATGGTTGATTTGTACAGTTACATTTTGAATTTCAGATTTCTGTTATTCGTCCATTAATGAAGGAAGGGATATGATAACTGATAACTGCTACTTGCCTGATTATTTTCTAGCATCACAAAGAAACCATTTTACTTAAAAAGTTTTTTTACTTATTTTATTTTATCCCTTAAAATAACCGTAACCGGAGTCGGAATATTAGGAATATTGAATCCCCATATGTTCTACAATTATTAGGCTGTCAAAAAAGTACTGCGGTATTTCCGCGAGATGTCGGTTTGGTTAAGTCGTTCGTGAGTTATAGTGTCGCAAATATGGAGCAAAAAAAAAGAGAAAATCCGACATATTTTACAGTACTACTATGACAAAGGCAAAAATGCATCTCAAGCTGCCAATAAAATTTGTGCAGTTTATGGACCCGATACAGTTTCCATTTCCACCGCACAACGATGGTTTCAACGTTTTCGTTCTGGCGTAGAGGTCGTCGAAGATGCGCCACGCTCCGGAAGGCCTGTCGTCGAAAATTGCGACAAAATCGCTGAATTAGCCGAGAAAGACTGGCATAGTAGCAGCCGTAGCATCGGCCAAGAGCTGGGGATAAGTCATCAAACCGTTATTAACCATTTGAAGAAGCTTGGATTCACAAAGAAGCTCGATGTATGGGTACCACACACGTTGACGCAAAAAAAATATCTTTGACCGTATCGACGCATGTGAATCGCTGCTGAATCGCAACAAAATCGACCCGTTTCTGAAGCGGATGGTGACTGGCGATGAAAAGTGGGTCACTTACGACAACGTGAAGCGCAAACGGTCGTGGTCGAAGCCCGCTGAAGCGGCTCAGACGGTGGCCAAGCCCTCATTAACGGCCAGGAAGGTTCTGCTGTGTGTTTGGTGGTATTGTCAAGGAATAATCTATTATGAGCTGCTTCCCTATGGCCAAACGCTCAATACGGACCTGTACTGCCAACAACTGGACCGCTTGAAGGTAGCACTCATGAAAAGGGGTCATCTTTGATAAACAGAGGCCGCATTGTCTTCCATCAGGACAACGCCAGGCCACACACTTCTTTGGTGACGCGCCAGAAGCTCCGGGAGCTCGGAGGTTCTTTTGCATCCGCCGTATAGTCCGGACCTTGCACCAAGTGACTACCACCTGTTTTTGTCCATGGCGAACGAGCTAGGTAGTCAGAAGTTAGCCACAAAAGAGGCCTGTGAAAATTGGCTATCCGAGTTTTTTGCCAATAAGGAAGCGAGCTTTATAACAGGGGTATTATGAAGTTGGCATCTCGTTGGGAACAAGTCATCGAACAAAACGGCGCATATTTGACTTAAAACAGATGATTGTAACTAATTTTATGAACAAATGAAAATTCAAAAGAAATACCGCAGGACTTTTTTGACAGCCTAATATATCATGATTAGCGTCGTTAGTTCATTCGACGTTTACGAACGCTAACGAAATTGATTCTTGTTCGAAAGAAGAAATGGATTTTCAGGTGAAATATTTCTCTATCTATATGAATAAAAATGTAAAGTCAACTGCGTTGGTAAACGGAAAGTCCGAAGGAGGAATGGTCCGATTTGAGCCGTCTTTATTTTGCTGTATTCGTCTCTTGTTTTGTTGTGGTTAAAATTTTGAAACCTTTGAAAAGTTTCAAGAGAAAGTTGTCTACAATGACATCGTTGTTAGCTCAATTTGATTTAATTTGAATCAATTTGAGTTAATTTGAATTAAGCTTCGTGTTCGGTGGTGTGAAGCGAAAATGGCAATAAATTCTCAGGTGGATTAACGCTCTTTGAAAATAAAAATTATGAATGAAAATTAGCTATTTTGTATGAAGCCTGTATTCCATGTAACGGGGAAACATGTAATTGCAAGTGAATCAAAGATCTTGAGCGAAAATTATGTCTGAAATTCGTTCGTTTAGTAAGTGTACGTGAATGTTCGGAAGAATTCATATCAAAAAATTAATATTGGGCCGGACGAAGTTCGTCGGATCAGCTAGTATGTAATAACTTTGTCGAGGACAGTTTTTGTCTAGTTAATAACTGTTGAGCTCTAGATGCAAATTTCCACTTGAATGCGCTCCCATTGTGCATTGGCAGCAACATCTTAGATAGCAGTGAAATGTTGTGGGTAGACATTGGTCATTTAAGCAACCCTGAAATCTTTAAAAAAAATTAGACTGGTTTTCGAAAAGGGCCAAAGTTTTTTTTATTTTTTTAACAAAAAATTATGACTCAAAAACTATAATACCTACGAAATTTTGATCAGCATGAAAGCATGAAATGTAGGAAAATATTTGAATTTTCATGTAAAAATACATTTTTTTAATCCCACTCAAAATTTGAAATTCATTTTCTCAAAAACGTGTTTTATTTTAATTCTAAAAAAAATATGAATAGGAATTCCAAAAAGTCACCCATACATTGGAAAATGAGCACTTTTACAGGAAAAAATATTTTCTAACAACAACCTATTCATGTTTTCTTTGAAAAAATTACAACTATTCCTAATTTTGTTTCAAGTCAAGATCGCGATACAGTGTTTTCGACAAAGTTTTAGATCTTACTAAAATATGAACTCGTCGTAGACGTCAACTTTATATCTTTTAGAGTTTCTGAAATATATGGCATTTTTGTATGTAGACTCTTTTATTCGTAACATTTTTGAGTGTAAATTCTCGCGTTTGACATGTTCTTGACATGTTTCTAAACAGAAAAAGGTTCCAGAATGTGTGAATCGCGGTAATTTACACGTGAAAATGTTACGAGTTAAATACTAGTAGGGGAAGTGAGGGGATAGTAATCACCCTGAGGAATGTGCTTCAATCCCCGTTTTTCGAAGAGTATTGTAGCTCAACTTATTATTGTTCATGATAACAAACGGCTTTCGCTATAAAAAATCAAAATAATACATTTTCCAGCATTAGGAATAAAGTTGAAAACTCGAACTTTCTTCTTGGTTGGAGGTAAAAATAAAACCGTGGGGCATAAGACCACTAACTGTGGATAATGGAAATCCAACGTGCCCCACGATTTTTTTTAGTCTCATCAATGCCCTAGATTCATGGAGGAAGAGGTATGATAGCTACTAACTGCTACTTGTCTAATTATTTTTTAACTTTTAGTACATTATCTGTATTATTATAATGTTTTATCACAATCAAACCGTTCAACTTAAAAAGTTTTGCTTTCCTTCTTTATTTTCTAGGTTTTAGTACAATATCTGCATCATTAGCAATATTATAATGACAACAGAGGTAAAGGTGTGTTGCAAATATCAGATCAATTTGTCAAAAGAAACGAGTCAAATTTCTGCTATTATGGGAAAAAGCTACAGACATACAAAGTTTACATACAAACAGGTCGAGTCTTTTCATTTGACACCCATATTGATGTCAAGTTCATTCGTCCAGCGGACCAAGCAGCGGGAGGGCCTGCGTACATACAATGTTCAGAAGGCTCCTAACCGCGACGAAAGGCAAAACATGGTGGGGAAGACGCGAGCCCGGAAGCTGTACACCGAAATGCTGACGAAGCCGCATTGCCTGGTAATGGACGACGAAACCTACGTCAAAGCGGACTTTCGTCAGCTGCCGGGCCTGTTGTTCTTCTCCGCAGAGGACAAATTCAGCGTTCCGGAGGAGATTCGCAAGCAGAAACTATCCAAGTTTGCCAAAAAGTACATGGTGTGGCAAGCGATCTGCTCTTGCGGAAAGCGGAGCGCCCCCTTCGTGATGACTGGCACGGTAAACGGGCAGGTTTACCTTAAGGAGTGCCTACAGAAGCGCTTACTACCACTATTGAAGCAGCACGAGGACCCGACCATCTTCTGGCCGGATCTCGCTTCGTGCCACTATTCAAAGGACGTGTTGGAGTGGTACGAAGCCAACGGGGTCACCTTCGTGCCAAAGGAAATGAACCCGCCCAACGCGCCGGAGCTTCGCCCAATAGAGAAATATTGGGCGATTATGAAGCAGGCCCTCCGGAAGAACCCAAAAGTTGTCAAATCGGAGGCGGACTTCAAGAGAAAATGGATTTATTGATTGATCTTCTAATCGACCCCGTTGAATTTACCTTTCACTATAAAATTCCTAGTATTTCTAACAAAACTCATCATTATAATATCAGATTATTTTCAGACACAATTCTCGTTCAAGATTTTTCAACCATTTGCAAATAACATGATTCTCCGTTACATGGAATAAATGTTTTATGCAGAAAATATGATAGAATAAAGACAGCCCTAAGTCAGACAATTCCTTCCTCGAGTTCTGCTCTTATCAACACATTCGACGATACTATTTTTATTGGTATAGGTGGAAGAAGATATAGGAGTGCGTTTCATCATATTAAAATCCATTTCCAGTCTCGAACAAAGATCAATTTCGCTAGCGCAAACATCAAGTGGATTAACAGCACTTGTCACTATGTAATTATAGAACATATGGGAATTTAATTTTCCGAATCTTCCCTTTTTCCTTCAGAGTTTTCCGAAAATTTTCAATTGTCATGCACCCTAAAACCTCCACATGCCAAATTTGGTTTCATTTGTTTGATTATTTCTCGAGTAATGCAGAAATTTGTGTTTCATTTGTATGGCAGCAAACCCCCCCCCCCCCCACTTTAGAGATGGGGGAGGAGTATTTAACCACCGTGAAAACATTTATTGCACCCTAAAACCTCCACATGCCAAGTTTGGTTTCATTTGTTCGATTAATTCTCGAGTAATGCAGAAATTTGTGTTTCATTTGCATGGCAGCCCCTCCTTAGAGAGGGGGAGAAGTATCTAACCACCGTAAAAACATTTATTGCACCCTTTAATCTTCACATGCCAAATTTGGTTTCATTTGTTTGATTAATTCTCGAGTAATGCAGAAATTTGTGTTTCATTTATGTGGCAGCCCCTCCTTAGAGAGGGGGAGAAGTATCTAACCACCGTAAAAACATTTATTGCACCCTTAAATCTCCACATGCCAAATTTGGTTTCATTTGCTTGATTAATTCTCGAGTAATGCAGAAATTTGTGTTTCATTTGTATGGCAGCCCCCCCTTAGAGAGGGGGGAGGGGTCTCAAACTATCACGAAAACCTTCCCCGGCCACAAAAACCCCTACATACCAATTTTCATGTCGATCGGTTCAGTAGTTTCCGAGTTCATTAGAATCAGACAGACAGACAGACAGAAATCCATTTTTATATATTTTGGGTTGGGGAAAAAGAAATGTCGTATATTGTTAATATATGGCAACATTTAAACATATCTTGTGTTGTACTTATCCCATCGGGTCATACTATACGGCTATTTAAAGACGACAATCTGTGCTACAAGTGTCGTTTTGACAGTGTTGTGATTGTCTTTTCCAGTCTCAAGTTATAGCGCGTCAAAGATGGAGTCCACCAAGTAAGAAATTCGCCATATTTTACGTTTTTTACTACCTGCGAGGTAAAACTGCAACGAAGGCGGCCGAAAAAATTCGTGCAGTTTATAGACCCAATACTGTAACGATTCTTACTGCACAGCGTTGGTTTGATCGATTTCTTTCTAGTGTAGTGGCTGTCGAAGATACACCCCGTACTGGTAGGCCAATCGTCGTGGAAACCGATAAAATCGTTGAAATCATCCAAGTAGACCGGCATGTGAGCACTCGCTCGATTGGCCAGAAACTGGGTATAGACCATAAAATCGTTTGGAACCTTTTGCAGAAGATTGGATTCCAAAAAAAGCTGGATGTATGGGTGCCACAAGAGTTGACGCAAAAAAATCTTTGAGACCGAATCAACGCCAGCGATGCACTGCTGAAACGGAACGAACTCGATACATTTTTAAAGAGGATGGTAACTGGTGATGAAAAGTGGATCACGTACGACAACCTAAAGCCGTGGTCGAAGCGCGGTGAACCGGCTCAGACCATCGCCAAGCCCGGATTGACGGCCAGAAAGGTTTTGCTGTGTGTTTGGTGGGATTGAAAGGGAATCATCCACTACGAGCTGCTCAACTATGGCCAGACCCTCAACTCGATTCTCTACTGTGAGCAGGCGATTGACCAGAAGCGGCCAGAAATGATCAATAGGAATGGTGTTGTTTTCCACCAGGACAACGATCGGCCTCACACATCTTTGATGACCCGCCAGAAGCTACGGGAGCTCGGATGGGATGTCCTATTGCACCCACCGTATAGTCCGGACCTGGCTCCAAGTGATTATCATCTCATCCGGTCCATGCGAAACGCTCTTGGTGATACTAAGTTGGCCTCAAAAGAGGCTTGCGAAAACTGGCTGTCTGAGTTTTTTGTAAATAAGGAGGGTGGGTTTTATAAGGGGGGATAATGAAGTTGCCTTCTAAATGGCAACAAGTTTGCGAACAAAACGGCACATATTTGACTTAAATTGGATAATTTTAAGTATGTTAAATAAAGCGCCAAATTTCGTTCAGAAATACGACATTTCTTCTTCCCCAACCCTATATATAGATTTCCAGTCTGAAAAGTTGCTTGAATAAACAATGTCTTTACACCCACAACGTTTCACTGATATCTGAGATGGTGCTGCCAACTCCTAAGACGAGTCGGCATGAAATTCGTCATTGGATTTTTATATGGAGTCTGAAGTGAAAACTGGGATTTGGAGAGCTAATCCAAAATGATCGCAATCTATTTTTTAACAAATGGTTATATCGAGTTTTTAAGTTATGGCAGACAGCGATGTGGTTAAATATTCTAAGAAACTCTTTTATATTAAACTAGCTGACCCGGCAAACTTCGTCCCGCCCAAAATTTATTTTCCGTTATCACATCCACGCTTTCTTACTAAGCGCTGTTCATGGGTCTAATCGCAGAATTATTCATTGATTGATCTTCTAATCTACCCTTTAAAATTACCTTTTACTATAAAATTCCTAGTACTTCTACCAAAACTCGACATTATAATATCAGATTTTTTTCAGACACAATTCTCGTTCAAGATTTTTCAACCACATGCAAATAACATGTTTCTCCGTTACGTTACATGTTACATGGTTTTATTTGCTTAATAATTTCTCGAGTAATGCAGAAATTTGTGTTTCATTTGTATGAGAGAACCAGCCAGCACACAAGTGACCCACTTTTCATCGCCAGTCACCATCCGCTTCAGAAACGGGTCGATTTTGTTGCGATTCAGCAGCGATTCACATGCGTCGATACGGTCAAAGATGTTTTTTTGCGTCAACGTGTGTGGCACCCATACATCGAGCTTCTTTGTGAATCCAAGCTTCTTCAAATGGTTAATAACGGTTTGATGACTTATCCCCAGCTCTTGGCCGATGCTACGGCTGCTACTATGCCGGTCTTTCTCGGCTAATTCAGCGATTTTGTCGCAATTTTCGACGACAGGCCTTCCGGAGCGTGGCGCATCTTCGACGACCTCTACACCAGAACGAAAACGTTGAAACCATCGTTGTACGGTGGAAATGGAAACTGTATCGGGTCAATAAACCGCACAAATTTTATTGGCAGCTTGAGATGCATTTTTGCCTTTGTCATAGTAGTACTGTAAAATATGTCGGATTTTCTCTTTATTTTGCTCCATATTTGCGACACTATAACTCACGAACGACTTAACCAAACACAACACTGTCAAGGATTATATAGCGCGCAAAAATACCTTTCCAACAAGCTTTAGTATGACTCGATACAATGACTACAACTAGAACTACGCGCTTACAACGACACCTCGCGGAAATACCGCAGGACTTTTTTGACAGCCTAATATATAGATTCAATTCCCGTCCAGACATGAACCTTGCTGGGTTGGAAATTCTACAATTTTTTTCAGTTTGTAACTATTTTAGAGGTTAAATGGATGGAATTTTTTGTCCGAAACAGAGTCAGTTCGCTTGAAAGTTTTTTTAAATTTCGGATTATTTAAAGGGTGTGTCACATCAAATTGCATCACGGAAAAAACGCTGTAGAAATTCGCCCAGTAGACCGATCCTTTTGAAAATTTTAGACAGTAAAATAAAAACTATTAAACAACTTTTGGCATTTTCCATTTTTCATACTTCGAGCCCGAGCCCGTATGCTCGTACCTTCCTCTTTACCCCGTCCATAAGGTTCTGTACAACGTCAGGTTGTAGTTTTTTTTAACAGAAATCCATTTTCTCTTGAAGTCCGCCTCCGATTTGACAACTTTTGGGTTCTTCCGGAGGGGCTGCTTCATAATCGCCCAATATTTCTCTATTTCTCTGGATCACGTACGACAACCTAAAGCCGTGGTCGAAGCGCGGTGAACCGGCTCAGACCATCGCCAAGCCCGGATTGACGGCCAGAAAGGTTTTGCTGTGTGTTTGGTGGGATTGAAAGGGAATCATCCACTACGAGCTGCTCAACTATGGCAGACCCTCAACTCGATTCTCTACTGTGAGCAGGCGATTGACCAGAAGCGGCCAGAAATGATCAATAGGAATGGTGTTGTTTTCCACCAGGACAACGATCGGCCTCACACATCTTTGATGACCCGCCAGAAGCTACGGGAGCTCGGATGGGATGTCCTATTGCACCCACCGTATAGTCCGGACCTGGCTCCAAGTGATTATCATCTCATCCGGTCCATGCGAAACGCTCTTGGTGATACTAAGTTGGCCTCAAAAGAGGCTTGCGAAAACTGGCTGTCTGAGTTTTTTGTAAATAAGGAGGGTGGGTTTTATAAGGGGGGATAATGAAGTTGCCTTCTAAATGGCAACAAGTTTGCGAACAAAACGGCACATATTTGACTTAAATTGGATAATTTTAAGTATGTTAAATAAAGCGCCAAATTTCGTTCAGAAATACGACATTTCTTCTTCCCCAACCCTATATATAGATTTCCAGTCTGAAAAGTTGCTTGAATAAACAATGTCTTTACACCCACAACGTTTCACTGATATCTGAGATGGTGCTGCCAACTCCTAAGACGAGTCGGCATGAAATTCGTCATTGGATTTTTATATGGAGTCTGAAGTGAAAACTGGGATTTGGAGAGCTAATCCAAAATGATCGCAATCTATTTTTTAACAAATGGTTATATCGAGTTTTTAAGTTATGGCAGACAGCGATGTGGTTAAATATTCTAAGAAACTCTTTTATATTAAACTAGCTGACCCGGCAAACTTCGTCCCGCCCAAAATTTATTTTCCGTTATCACATCCACGCTTTCTTACTAAGCGCTGTTCATGGGTCTAATCGCAGAATTATTCATTGATTGATCTTCTAATCTACCCTTTAAAATTACCTTTTACTATAAAATTCCTAGTACTTCTACCAAAACTCGACATTATAATATCAGATTTTTTTCAGACACAATTCTCGTTCAAGATTTTTCAACCACATGCAAATAACATGTTTCTCCGTTACGTTACATGTTACATGGTTTTATTTGCTTAATAATTTCTCGAGTAATGCAGAAATTTGTGTTTCATTTGTATGAGAGAACCAGCCAGCACACAAGTGACCCACTTTTCATCGCCAGTCACCATCCGCTTCAGAAACGGGTCGATTTTGTTGCGATTCAGCAGCGATTCACATGCGTCGATACGGTCAAAGATGTTTTTTTGCGTCAACGTGTGTGGCACCCATACATCGAGCTTCTTTGTGAATCCAAGCTTCTTCAAATGGTTAATAACGGTTTGATGACTTATCCCCAGCTCTTGGCCGATGCTACGGCTGCTACTATGCCGGTCTTTCTCGGCTAATTCAGCGATTTTGTCGCAATTTTCGACGACAGGCCTTCCGGAGCGTGGCGCATCTTCGACGACCTCTACACCAGAACGAAAACGTTGAAACCATCGTTGTACGGTGGAAATGGAAACTGTATCGGGTCAATAAACCGCACAAATTTTATTGGCAGCTTGAGATGCATTTTTGCCTTTGTCATAGTAGTACTGTAAAATATGTCGGATTTTCTCTTTATTTTGCTCCATATTTGCGACACTATAACTCACGAACGACTTAACCAAACACAACACTGTCAAGGATTATATAGCGCGCAAAAATACCTTTCCAACAAGCTTTAGTATGACTCGATACAATGACTACAACTAGAACTACGCGCTTACAACGACACCTCGCGGAAATACCGCAGGACTTTTTTGACAGCCTAATATATAGATTCAATTCCCGTCCAGACATGAACCTTGCTGGGTTGGAAATTCTACAATTTTTTTCAGTTTGTAACTATTTTAGAGGTTAAATGGATGGAATTTTTTGTCTGAAACAGAGTCAGTTCGCTTGAAAGTTTTTTTAAATTTCGGATTATTTAAAGGGTGTGTCACATCAAATTGCATCACGGAAAAAACGCTGTAGAAATTCGCCCAGTAGACCGATCCTTTTGAAAATTTTAGACAGTAAAATAAAAACTATTAAACAACTTTTGGCATTTTCCATTTTTCATACTTCGAGCCCGAGCCCGTATGCTCGTACCTTCCTCTTTACCCCGTCCATAAGGTTCTGTACAACGTCAGGTTGTAGTTTTTTTTAACAGAAATCCATTTTCTCTTGAAGTCCGCCTCCGATTTGACAACTTTTGGGTTCTTCCGGAGGGGCTGCTTCATAATCGCCAAATATTTCTCTATTGGGCGAAGTTCCGGCGCGTTAGGCGGGTTCATTTCCTTTGGCACGAAGGTGACCCCGTTGGCTTCGTACCACTCCAACACGTCCTTTGAATAGTGGCACGAAGCGAGATCCGGCCAGAAGATGGTCGGGCCCTCGTGCTGCTTCAATAGTGGTAGTAAGCGCTTCTGTAGGCACTCCTTAAGGTAAACCTGCCCGTTTACCGTGCCGGTCATCACGAAGGGGGCGCTCCGCTTTCCGCAAGAGCAGATCGCTTGCCACACCATGTACTTTTTGGCAAACTTGGATAGTTTCTGCTTGCGAATCTCCTTCGGAACGCTGAATTTGTCCTCTGCGGAGAAGAACAACAGGCCCGGCAGCTGACGAAAGTCCGCTTTGACGTAGGTTTCGTCGTCCATTACCAGGCAATGCGGCTTCGTCAGCATTTCGGTGTACAGCTTCCGGGCTCGCGTCTTCCCCACCATATTTTGCCTTTCGTCGCGGTTAGGAGCCTTCTGAATGTACCTTGTATGTACGCAGGCCCTCCCGCTGCTTGGTCCGCTGGACGAATGAACTTGACAAATTCAGCTTATTGGCGACTTCCCGGACCGAACTTCTCGGATCACGTCTAAACTGCTTAACTACGCGCTTGTGATCTTTTTCACTGACGGAGCATCCATTTTTGCCGTTCTTCACCTTCCGGTCGATGGTTAGGTTCTCGAAGTATCGTTTTAGTACTCTGCTGACCGTGGATTGGACGATTCCCAGCATCTTGCCGATGTCCCGATGTGACAACTCCGGATTCTCGAAATGAGTGCACAGGATTAATTCACGACGCTCTTTTTCGTTCGGCGACATTTGTTCAAATTTACGAAAAATTGACAGTGAAGCATGGCCAACGTGATCTATACACTCTTATCTGATTTTAAAGCGAAAGCTGAAGATATAATTCCTAAAAATTAAATTTCTACAGCGTTTTTTCCGTGATGCAATTTGATGTGACACACCCTTTATGTGTTGAATCATTAATGTTATCTGTGGATGCTGTTCAAACCATTTCAGGGGTTGCATAATCAAATTTAGCTCATCAAAATACTGGAAACTATCAAGCAGCATTTTATGCAAATCCCTGGAATGAAACTGTTTCCCAGATGAACAATGATCTGATTTAAATATTTTCACATGGTTCTGATAACCCCGCAAATCGGAGTGTGAAAAATACAGTATAGGATTCTATTACAAATCACCGGAATGAACACATCTCTCACTCCCCACACAACCAGCTTGTTCGTATTGCCTCCACCTGGACTGAAACGTAGGTCATCAATAGCAACACATTGTGATAAATAATATATCGCTTCTTCATACATAATTCTATACAACGGTATAGTTGAGATCGATCTGGCCGTGACCTAACCGCTGACGCCACTCACTACTAGGTTACTGAACTACTGAACCTTTATTGTTACTTTTCACGGCCGGTAAATGTTCGACTGCACTATAAACTCTATACTATAAAAGCTGTGCTTAGGTTCACACCATCACTGCGCTCGTTGAAGTGTAAATAATGTTGTTGCTGTTAACAAGACAACATTCGTACGAATGGAGCACAATTCGCTCGGGAAGCATCAAATTTTTATTTATATTTCATTCGAAATAAATCATCTCATCCACCACCCAAAGCTCACAACGATGGACATGCTTCATCAATTCAACATGTTGGAATTGGTCCCATAAAGGCACAGTGATTATTCGGACACTGGAGACGACGGATGGGTCAGCAAACGAACGCGGGTGGATTCAGCACGGGATGATGTTTCATGAACCAGTCAAGTGAAGCGAATCATCACCGGAAACCACTGCCGAAAACAAAGGATGAAATAACAATAAGCCGAAAGACACGATAGTCATTCATATGCAGGACACAACACTCGTCCATGTGTTACAAAAAACATGTCAGAATCTATTTTGAAACATTTCGATGGGGTGTTTCGTCATACCCTTTTATTTGTCCGACCGAGCCTAGACTGACATCGATTTGTTTCGGGCTTTTCAGCTATTTTATTTTTATGGCGTTACCACAAAAAAATGGACTGCGGCATTTTTCCGGAAAAATAGTGGTCAAGAATGCCACGAATGAGGTATCCGAAAAATCTAACGATTGGGTACATGCTTTAATCGAATAACAAGATGAAATTACATGAACCAAATTTGAAAGACTAACAACATTCTAATGGGTGAAGGCGCTAGCTAGAAGCAAACCTTTTCCGATAGCACAAGATCTATTTCTTTGTGATCCTTCAGAAACAGAGGTATGAGAGAAAACCCAGACTGTTGAGGATTAATGCCATTTGGATTGGTGCAAAACGGTTTCTTACATTATTATTTACTATTTATTACTAGCTGACCCGACGGACTTCGTCCCGCCCAAAATGGATTTTTTTATTTGAATACTTTCAAACATCCACGTTTTCTTACTAAGTGAAGTTAGTGAGTCCAATCACTGAAGTCTTCATTGATTGATTACCCTTTACCCTTTACAATTTTCTTTTACTATAAATTGTCTAGTACTTCTACAAAAATTCGTCCTTATAATATAAAATTATTTTCAGAAACAATTCTCGTTCAAGATTCTTCAAGCATTTGGAAATACCATGTTTCTCCGTTGCATGGAATACATGTTTGATACAGAGAATATTACTAAATAAAGACAGCTCAAATCGGACCATTCTTTCCTCGGGTTTAGGGCACACCAACACATTTGGCCTTTCATTTTTGTTTATATAGATAGAAGATATAGGAATGCGTTATTCCGTCTGAAAATCTATTTCGTTAGCGCCAACATCAAATGGACTAACAACGCTTAGCTAATTGTAGAACATATGGGAATTCAATTTTCCGAATTTTCCGATTTTGCTCTCCGCTATACTGATCTAAGGGAAGAGACGAATACAACGAAATATAGATAACTCAAATTGAACCATTCCTTCCTCGGGTTTAGCGCTTAGGGTAACACGGGTTGAGTGGACATACGGGGTGATTTGGACCACCCCTTTATCTCAAAAAGTACGGCTCAACTTTGATTTTTTATAATGTCGTATTATTTTATTGTTGAACCGTATGTACTTAACGTATAAACTTTGGTAAAATTCGACAGGTGGATGGAAACGATAGCATGAATACAACAAGCACATTGATTGCCAAAAAATGTGAGTTTTCCGATCGTGGTTTTAAGGTTTTTCCCGCTGATTAAACAAACTTTTCGTGTATTGCGCAGTAAAGTTCTGTTCGTCTACAGAAGAGGAACAATTTGATGCAGCGAAAATGTAAGTTTGATAACAATAAATGAAATTAATTGCATTTTAATTTTTGCATGTTGTGTGGGGTGACATGGACACGTTTCTGTGGGGTGAACTGGTCCTACACGTTTAAGGCTTTTCTTTGGTCTAATTGATTCCAGATGCTGCTGAATTACAAAAAGAGGATGGGCAGACAACATTGGAAGAAGAAGGATCTTGAAAGAACAACGCAGGCCATCAAGAGCGGATTTTCTTTGACCAAGCATCGAAAGGGTTTGAAAATCCTCGAACAACAGTGAAAAGATCCATACAGAATACAGAGATGGTTTCAATCCAATTTTTCTGTTCTGGAATCTGGCTAAGACACCTGGTATCGATCCCAGAACTGAACAGAACTGTTACTGATTGTAACATTATCCCAAAATACTTTATATAAACATAAGTATGTTTTTTCGATGAAACACACAGTGGTCCGAATCACCTAACAGGCGGTCCAAATCACCCCGCATCAAGTTTTAATGTCAGAAAATCATCTTTTATTTTATGATATAATTGGTAGTTTGAAGCTTCTTATAATGATTAAACATTATTGATTGAAAGAAAACATGTGTTGCTCAGTGTTCAATGTGACATTTTTTATTTAGACCGTATTCTTTTGGAAATATTGGGCGGTTTGCTTAGGTGGTCCAAATTCCCCCCTTTTCCCCTACCAACACATTTGGTCTTCCATTTTTATTTATAGATATAAGATATGGAAATGCGTTATTACGCCTGAAAATTCATTTACACTTACGAACAAAGATCAATTTCGATAGCGCAAACATCGAATGGACTAACAACGCTTATTATAATGTAATTTTCGAACATGTGTAAATTCAATTTCCGAATTTTCCGACCTTCCTTCAGAGTTTTCCGAAAATTTTCCGGTTTTTCTTTCCACTATATTGATACCAATAGATTTTGCCTTACATTTTTATTTATATATATTTAGTTATTTAGTAACTAAGGGTGCCACGAAATTTTAAATCATTTGGCATCCCAAAAAATTTTTGAAAACCTCGGTTTCCGGTGATCTTTCGATTTTCAAAAAACTCAAACTTTAACGTCTGCGACACTAAAAAATGGAGTCCGATTGTGCTAATATTTTGCATTGGGTATATTATCGTGCAAACCAACATTTTGCATCAAGTTATGAATGAAAAATCGGGATAACTATTTTTATTGGCACCCAAAACCTCGTTTCGCCTGGCATTCCGAAAAATTGACCCAGACCCAGAGTGTCGATTTTTGACAAAAATCAAATCAAATTTTAATTTTTTTTTAAACTCCAATTTCGTTTTCTCCCCCTTTGGGTGATTTTTCGACTCACACTTTGACCGCTTTGCGCCACTCTCCCTTAAGTCTGATTGGGCTGAATTTTTGCATAGGGCGTTTTCTCGAGGAGGTGAACATTTTGTATGGGGTATCTTTTTGAAATTCAGGGGTCGATTTTTTCCCATACTTTCCCATTGTTTTTCGGTTTTTTTTTCAAAGATTTTATGGACCAACATAATTTTTCAACCAGCATTCATTTGGTTCCTAGAACCTGAAAGGTTCCAGTAGAACCTTTCAATATTGATATATTTTTGTTGAATGAAAAATTACCCTTCCATCTTTGATGATGAATAATTCAATAAATAATGATCGCACCCCAAATTAAAAGGTAGTTTTGAAAACTCCAATAAATTTTGTACGCCCTACACATCAACGCAAAATTTGTGCATAAAATATTCGAATACCTGAGAGTTAGTGCTTTAAAATGATGTACATCCCATCTACACTCGACAATAAAATTGGAGGAACAGAGCGCGAAGTCGGATATTTAAAGTGATTTTTGACATGCTGTATATTTGTATCAACGCATATCGATGGGAGGCACATCATTTTGAAGCTTCAACTTTCAGGTATTAGTATATTTTTCGTACATATTTTTATCTTGGTAAGCGTTGGTGTAGTGGGCAACAATAACGGGAAGAAATTCAAAATCGATTTTTCTTTGTTTTTTCAAGAATATTCTGGACAACCCCAATTTTTTGCCAACCAACTTAACAGCAAGTCCAATTGACCTTATCAATCAGCTTTTATTTGGTTCCAAGGACGTTCCTGTAGGACCTTCCCACACAGAGATATTTCACTTTGAATGAGAAATTACCCCTTCGACTTTGATGATGAATAATTCAATAAACATCCATTGCACCGCAAATCGAAACGCAGTTTTAAAAACTCCAATTAATTCTGCACAAGGATAATTTATTACATTGACGAAAAAAAATTATTTAAATTTTTTGCATCGGTTTCAAAAAAGTGCCAAAAACTGGATTTTTATAGTGTTTAAAAAAATTCACTGTAGTTCTGCAAATATCGCAGTTAGTGTATTCCCTAAACATCTGTGAACGTTTCATATTGATACGTTAAGCCGTTTTTTCTAGCCGATTTTTCAAAGTTTGGAGTAAATTAGAGGAGCATTTATTCGCAAATCGTACCAGGAGTATAAAATCATACGCGACTCTCAGAATGAACGATTCGTAACTTCGTTAGTCCAGAATATTCTTGAAAAAATAAAGAAAAAACAACTTTTCATTTCTTCCCGATATTGTTGCACACTACACTTACACACACCAAGATAAAAATATGTACGTAAAATATTATAATACCTCAAAAATTGTAGCTTCAAAATGATGCACATCCCATCGATATGCGTTGCTTTTTCACGAAATTACAGCATGTCAAAAATAACTTAAAATTTTCGAATTCGTACCTTGTTCCTTTAATTTTTTTCGTCGACTGTAGTTTAAGGCTCTCAAAAACATCCGCTTCGGGTTATTAAGATGAATTCACTTCCAATACTGCTATGCTTTCCTTATTGGATGAGTTCAAAGTTCAATTCATATCAAAGCATTCAGAAAAAATATATAAATATTGGTTTCACATTGAATCAGAAGAAACTATAGAAAAATAACGATTCAAAGGCCCAAGAGATGCAAGAAAGTTCCGGAAAAAATTGTCCAACTCATATCGGCATAGTATGAGGCTTTTGCATCCAAAGTTTAACAGTAGCATTGATATGAGTGATAACAGAAATGCGCTTCAATCTAGGATCAATTATTCCTTTGGGCTGAGTTTGATTCTATAAATTTAAATATTTGACGAGATAATTAAACAGAGATTCTAGATACATTGTCTGTAGTTCTAAAAGTGGAGAGGGTCAAAAGTTTCCAGTGTCTTGATAGTCAGATGACGGCACCAATATGCGCGTTAGGGTGCCAATGAAAATGGTCATCTCGAATTTCAAAAAGTTACCCCATGAAAAATGTTCACCACCTCGAAGAAACACCCTATGCCAAATATCAGCTTAATCGGACTTAAGGGAGAGTGGCGCAAAGCGGTCAAAGTTTGAGTTTTTTGAAAATCAAAAAATCACCCAAGGGGGGAGTAAAGGAAATTAGGGTTGTCGAAATGCGAATTTCCCAATTCTTTATTTATTTATTCAGTCTTCGCCAAGAAATTGTCGGACAGACTAAAATTCAATTATTGAATCCTTATAACAAACACATTTCTGGACATATCGAATTCAAACAAATGATACACTTCATTGAACCGTTGGCAACAAACATCCAAGGGATTATTCTGTCCGTATAGAGTACGATGTGCTGCTTGCCGGAAGAAAACAAATTGTCTGGTTGTTCTACCTGGAGCGTTGATTCGAAGCTTGCCCAAAACTTCAGCACAGTCAAGATTGTTGTTAAGAAGATCGAAAATCAGCAGTTCTTCATATGTGGTCAGATGTTGGTCGTTGCGCCAGGGGAGATGACGAAGAGCATATCGGATAAAAATTTTCTGCACACGTTCCAGACGAGCGATGTGAACAGCGTGGTATGGGGCCCAAACAGTAACACCGTATTCCAATATACTGCGTACGAGCGACACATACAATGATTTGAGGCAATAGACTTCTCTAAATGCCTGAGTGTGGCGTCTAATGAACCCAAGAACGGTGAAAGCCTTAGCGGTGACCGTTGCAATATGCTGCGTAAAATTTAGCTTGTTGTCGAGCACAATACCCTGGTCTTTGACGGCTGCAACTCTTTCCACTTCGGTCGACCCCATCGTATATTCAAATGTGATTGGTGAGCAAAGTCGCGAAAATGCTATCGCATGACATTTCCTAATATTCACCTCCATGCCATTTATTGAGCACCATCCCAGCAGAGTGTCTACATCCATTTGAAAAGCACAGCAGTCCATACTTGATGTTACTACACGAAACAATACACGAAAGCATACATCAACTTAGGCGATTTGAGAACAGCGCACATATCGTGAATAAAGAGTACGAAGAGCAGAGGACCCAAGTGACTGCCCTGCGGCACGCCAGAGGTGACAGAAAAGGGCGATGAAACTGACGAGCCAATCCGTACGTGTGCACTACGATCAGTCAGATACGAATTAATCCAATTGGTTAACCAACGTGGAAACCCGTATCGCTTCAGTTTTTCCACAGCAAGGGCGTGAGGAACGCGGTCGAAAGCTTTCGAAAAGTCCACGTAAATGGTGTCAACCTGCTGCCTTTTCTCAATTTTGTCAATCAGCAGAGAAACGTAGCTCATGAGATTTGATGTAGTAGACCGTTTTTTGACAACCCCATGTTGTTCGTTTGCGATGATGTGGCGGACAGATGGGTATATGAGATCCAGCAGCATACTTTTAAAAATTTTCGGCAAGCAGCTCAGAATCAATACTCCTCTGTAATTTTGCACATCGTGGACGTCACCTGATTTATGAATAGGGATTATTGATGCAGTTTTCCATAATGCGAAAACTGCCCTTCTCTCAGCGAACGGTTGAAAAGCAAAGTAGACGGCAAAGCCAACGAGGAGCTGCATGCCTTGATGAAAGAAGGTTGCAACTTATCCGGTCCGGCTCCCTTCGAGGCTTCGAGACGGCTCAGCTTCCTGTAGACGTCCTCTTCGGTGAATGAAATAAGCCGTAAGTTCAGGTCATATGACTGCAGATTACTCAAGTACCGTTCAGACGAAGGTGGTGAGTTATTACTTAACACACTTCGAAAGAAGGACGAGAATAAGTTTGCTGAGTCAACTGATGATGACGATGTACTGCATTGTAGGAAACGTTCTGAGGAATTCCATTGGACGATAAATATAGTTTGATGTGTCTCCAAAGCTGTTGTGGTTTAGTCCTGACGTCACTCTGCACACGGCTTATGTAAGATCTAAAGCATGCTTGGTTCAAAGAGTTGAATTGGCGCTCTAATTCCCGCACAACAGTCTTTTGATCATCGCCTCTCAATTGGAAATACCGCTTTCGTGCCTTCCTAAGTCGATTTCGAAGATTCCCCAAATCTCTGTTCCACCACGGTTGTTTACCCTTCGGTTGAACAAACCGTTTGCGCAAAGGTACGTTCCCATGAATGATTCCATCCAGCTTTCGATGGAACCGGCTAACAGCTTCATCTTGTGTCCACTGTGAGAATCTCGCTCCAATCAATCGACGAAATTTTAACGTTCAAATCAACGAATTTACATTGCCTGAAGTCGTAATATTGCTCCTCATAACTATCCACACGTGTCATATTCAAAACGGTTAGCTTGACAATAAAAGGCTTATGGTGGCGATCTATGTTCATCAACGGCATGGGGGGTTCGAAAATTTCACAGCACATTAAGTCATTGTCAAAAACCAAGTCTAACATTCTACCATTGTCATTCGTCAGTTGATTTACTTGCTGTAACCCGGCTGAAAGAATCGATTCCACCAGAGTAGTCTCCTGTTCAGATGATGCATTGGTATGAAACTTCCGATATCCTCATCGAAGCCCCAGTGTAGCAGTGGCAAATTATAATCACCCAACACCAGTATCCTGTCTCTATCTCTCATCTGGTTGCAAATACGATGAATACATGCACTGTGTTGCTCATAATTCATCGGTTCAGTATTGGGAGGCAGGTATATCGCACATACAAATAGATCCCTGTTGCCATCAACAACACGAACAACGATTTGTTCCAGCTGGTTGACATTATTGACATGCACAACATTGCTTCGCAAGTACCGTTTAACTCCGATCAATACTCCACCACCACGTCGAAAGCGACTTGTGACAGCGGAACGATCGCAACGATATATCACATATTCATCAGTCAACTCTGTATACAACATTAGTTCGTTAAGCCAAGTTTTGGTAAACACTACGATGTCGTAGTCTCAATTATATATATATATATATATATATATATATATATATATATATATATATATATATATATATATATATATATATATATATATATATATATATATATATATATATATATATATATATATGCCAAATGTCTTAAAAATGCATGAAACATCAAGATCTAGTGTCATCTCGAAAAAAAAATTTTTGTCAAAAATCGGCATTCTGGGAGTTTTTTTTTCGGAGTACGAAACGAAAAGTATGGTTTTGGCTGCCAACGAAAATAGTTAATTCGATTTTTCATTCGGAACTTGCTACAAAATGTTGATTTGCACGATAATATACCCTATGCAAAATTCGGACTTCATTTACTGGTGTCACAAACGTTAAAATTTGAGTTTTTTTTTAAAAACGAAAAATCACAGAAAATCGAGGTTTTCAAAAGAAAAGTTTGATGCCAAATGTCTTAAGATTGCATTATCATCAGGATTTACAGTTATCTCGAATTTTTTTTTGTCAAAAAAGAATGTTTTTTGGCACTTGGTCATTTTTCCGCCTGAAAAATGGTTTTTTGACTAAAAAATTTTGTTTTAGATAACTGTAAATCTCGAAGTGCAGTGTTTGCCAAATGATCCACTCATTGAAAAAATCGCTTTCGTTCGTTCAAATATGATCTTTCAGGAAACATTTCCCCCAGCGGTATTCTATTGTTGTTATGTGCTGCAAATCACGACACAAAAGAGAACGAGACAACTCTGCATCGGCTCGCACTTCATTGCACACCAGCATGCAAGCAAAGCTATCATATACGCTTTCGGTGCAGAAAGCTTATTATCTTCTTTGCCTCTAACATATGCATACCGACCTCTCCATGCATCATAAAACAGCAGGATCGTACGGACAACGCAAAGCGAAAGATTCATATTCAGCTAATGTAGCAGATCCTGATTTTTAAGTCTCAGAGAGTGCAAACTATATGATTATTTAGCTCGATAGAGGCTAAGGGAAGGGTAGTCAGATTATATTTTCCATTTTTAACGCCTCTATCCCTTGAAATGTGTATATTCATATAGACCGCATAGTTTTACTAGCAACAACGCTCTCTTTCCCCATTTGTTGCTCTCCGCAAATGGTGACCGAATGATGACGTAATTTTTCTTGTATCATTTATTGCTTTGCACTTGCCTGTGCAGTGGGTTTCGCTATAGTAGAGCGGGACGATATATGCGGTTCAAACTTGTATGCAGGCTTCGAAAATGGTATGCGATGTTTGATACAGATCGGACATGCAATCAACAGTCTTCGTTCCTCTCTCAGTTTAATCACTAAATATTACACAAGTGATTACTGACATTCATACAAGTATCTGAATGATCCTCTCATATTTGGTTATATGTTCGTGAGAGTTTACTTGCATGACACATTGTGTATCATTCGATTTTGATCGAAATCCAAACACTGTCGAAGTGTCATGTAATTTTAAGACATTTGGCATCAAAGATTTTTGTTAAAAACCCCGATTTCCGGTGATTTTCGGTTTTCAAAAAACTCAAATTTTAACGTTTGTGACACCAGTAAATGAAGTCCGAATGTGCTAATGTTTTGCATAGGGTATATATTCGTGCAAATCAACGTTTCGTAGCAAGTTTCGATTGAAAAATCGAGATAACTTTTTTTATTGGCACCCAAAACCATACTTTTAGTTTCGTACTCCGAAAATCCCAGAATACCGATTTTCGACAAAAAAAATTTCGAGATGACAAAAGATCTCGACGTTTCAGGCAATTTTAAGACATTTGGCATCAAACAAAATTTTTCGAAAACCCCGATTTCTTTTACTCCCACCTTGGGTGATTTTTCGATTTTCAAAAAACTCAAACTTTTACCGCTTTGCGTCACTCTCCCTTAAGTCCGATTGAGCTGAAATTCGGCATAGGGTGTTTTTTCGAGCCGGCGAACATTTTGTATAGGGTAACTTTTTGAAATTTTAGGGTCGATTTTTTCCCATACATTCATTGGTACCCTAATGCGCGTGTATCAAGAAGGTAAGGGTTTCTTTAGCAAGTTTACGTGAGACATATATCACACTTCATACTAACATATATTACACATACTAACATGTACAAATGTTTGTTTGACTAGGAAATACAGGTATGCCAATATCTGTATTCTTCAGACAGTCAAGCAGCTCTGAATGCAATGAAATTACAGCCATTCCATGCCAAACCGATAAAGTGGATCTCAGATTTTCGTGTAAACTGGCGTTCCTTATCGCAAAATATAAGACCCGTTTTTTTTTTATTAGGGTGCTCAATTCCATTTCAGGATGGTCTGAAAATTTTCATCATTTTCCCAAAACTAACTTTTTTCAAAAATCATTACTTTTGAAATACTGGACCGATCATCTGTCGAAAAAAATCAACTTTGGATAAAAGGAGAAAAAAATATTTTTCAGACGTAGAGGCGATCTGGCGTAGTGGTAACATCCATGCCTCCCACGCTAAAGGTCACGTGTTCAATTCTCACTCCCGACATGCTTCCAAAAATGTAAAAAAGTAAAAGTGACGAACCAGCCGAATGAGTTGAAAGTCACTATAATACAGAATAAAAAAAAATCAGACCATTTGGAAATTCATAACTCAGAAACAAAAAAAAACGCCTTACTGATTTATGGATAAATTATGTAAAAGAACCTCAGCTTTCTAGAAAAAAATAGAAAATAAACAACGCTCTCTATCTTTTACCGAGTAAACTGTAAAAGAAAACAAATATAATACAATCAATAATTTCGAAAACAAAATCATTTTTTTCGGATGTGTAATATTTCTTCAAAAAAGACCAGCTAATTGGCTTTCATTCGATATGATCTGAATCGGTCTTGTAGTTCAAAAGTTTTTGAGAAAAAAAAGGCAAAAATGTCATCCAGACCCTGAAATGTAAATGGACCAATGAAAAAAATAAATAAAAATAAGAGTCTAATATTTTGCGATAAGGAACAAAATTACCACTTTTCACGAAAATCTGAGAAACAATATATTGATTTGGCATGGAATATAATGTAATACACTCTGTCCAACTTCTATAAGACCACCTTGAATATATTTCGTTGTAACACAAACAGTTAGACTTTCAACAAGATATTTTCATACATTGTGGAAAGATAATAAAGTACAGTTAACGTCAATTCCATTTAAAAGAGTCGTTTGTTTATTTATTGGGTTTTAATAGGATAATTCCAGTTGTCCAGTTTTTATAAGACCATTACAAAATTCATAAGTATTACCAACTTCAAAATAATCGGCAGATTTACATGTCAATAATTGGAAACCTTGCCATTTTGGTTCTTCTTCTTCTTAAATGGCACTAACGTTCCTAGAGGAACTTTGCCGTCTCAACGTAGTATAACTTGCGTCATCTTTATTAGTAACTTTATTACTTTATTAGTAATTAGCTGACCCGGCAAACTTCGTCCCGCCCAAAATTTATTTTTCGTTATCACATCCACGTTTTCCACGTTTTCATAGGTCCAATCGCAGAACTGTTCATTGATTGATCTTCTAATCTACCCTTTAAAATTATTTTTTACTATAAAATTTCAGTACTTCTACCAAAACTCGACATTATAATATCAGATTATTTTCAGACACAATTCTCGTGCAAGATTTTTCATCCACTTGCAAATAACTTGTTTCTCCGTTACATGGAATAAATGTTTGATACAGAAAATACGATAGATTGAAGACAGCCCCGAGTCGGACAATTCCTTCCTCGAGTTTTGCTCTTATCAACACATTCAGCGATCCATTTTTATTTATATAGATAGAAGACGATATAGGACAGAGGCGACGCGTGACCAAGTGAGTTACCTGTTCAGTCAACAATGCACAATGATCCAGGAGATGCATTTTTAATTTAAGTGGAAATTAGCATTTAGAGCTCGACAGTTATTCTCTAGACAAAAACTGTATTAGACAAAGTTGTTACATATGATAGAGCGCTCTTATTTATGTTGTCAAAAATAGGGTGACCAAAATCGCCGATGAAATAAAAAATATAAATTTCTTGTCTTTATATTTAGATAGAGGTACCGTTCTGAATCATATTTCGGACAACATCATATAATATCTTGAAATGCTTAATGCACTGATGACATAACTATCAAATTAATATCACAATTGCTTCTTTAGAGTAATCCCTTGGTTTCACTATCATTTCACATGAGAACTACATTTGAGTTATAACATAATCGGCAGAAATCTTACAACACTCCTCATTATCGTTTGTGTTTGACATTTCCTTAGCGTGAGCACGTAGAATTTACCCGTTCATAAATATTTAAATTTCTCCCGTGTTTCATCAGTTCTCATCATCGTTAACAGTTTACTGTGATTGCTTGGTAGGGGAAAAGGGGGGAATTTGGACAACCTAAGCAAATCGCCTAATATTTCCAAACCAATACGGTCTAAATAAAAAATGTCACATTGTATACTGAGCTACACTTGTTTTCTCTCAATAAATAATGTTTAATCATTATATCAAGCTTTGAACTACCAAATATATCATAAAATAAAAGAGATGATTTTTGGGCATTAAAATTTGATGCGGGGTGATTTGGACCGTCTGTGGGGTGATTTGGTCCAGTGTGTGTTTCATCGAAAAAAAACATACTTATGTTTATGTAAAGTATTTGGGATAATGTTACAATCAGTAACAATGTTTTGGGATCGATATCAGGTGTCTTGGGCAGATTCCAGACCAGAAAAGTTGGATTGACACCATCTTGAATTCTGCATGAATCTTTTCACTGTTGGTCGAGCATTTTCAAACACTTTTGATGCTTGGTCAAAGAAAATCCGTTCTCGATGGCCTGCGTTGCTCTTTCAAGCTCCTCCTTCTTCTAACGTTGTCTGCCCATCCTCTTTTTGTAATTCAGCGACATCTGGAATCAATTAGACCAAACAAAAACCTCAAATCTGTAGGACCAATTCACCCCATAAAAACGTGTCCATGTCACCCCACACAACATGCAAAAGCTAAAATGCAATTAATTTCATTTATTGTTATCAAACTTACAGTTTCGCTACATCAAATTGTTCCTCTTCTGTAGGCAAACAGAACTTTACTGCACAATACACGAAAAGTTTGTTTAATTAGCGGGAAAAACCTTAAAACCACGATCGGAAAACTCACATTTTTGACGATCGAAGTACTTGCTGTGTTTATGCTACCGTTTCCCTCTACTTGTGAAGTTTTACCAAAGTTTTTTTTTACTTTAGGTACATACGGTT
Organism: Toxorhynchites rutilus septentrionalis; assembly: GCF_029784135.1. NCBI lineage: Eukaryota > Metazoa > Arthropoda > Insecta > Diptera > Culicidae > Toxorhynchites > Toxorhynchites rutilus. Next base: position 114,318,432 of record NC_073746.1, read on the forward strand.
CAACAATAGAAGGAAATGACATTATAAAAAATCCAAGTTGAGCCGTAATTTTTTAGATAAAGGGGTGGTCCAAATCACCCCATATGACCAAATCACCCCGTGTTACCCTAAATGTTTCGCAGTTGACTATAAAATATAATCAAGTATAATGTAATTTTTGTCCATAAAATTACGAAATAAAGTGTCCGAAATTTGATTTAGTTGCCGAAGTTTGATTCTTATTCGCTTATTTTTAAAATTATTTTATTAGATGATTTTTTTATGTTTTCAATCAAATAGGTACCAAAGTAGAAAGCTTAAAAGCATATTGAACTAATTTATTAAAAATATCAACCAAATAATACCTGTGCATAAAGTTTAGATCTGTTTTCTGCATCATATGCCTTAAGCGTCCGAAATATGATATGTTCTAGCTCGAGTGATTTGAGACAACTTTGTGCAACAAAGTTTTTTTCTAACTTTTGAAATAACCGATATAGCGCCTTTTTTCTAAGTTACGTTAAGGTCACCATAAAAAAACTGTTTTTTGCTCTAACTTTGCTTAAGCTAATTTTACATACAAACTGTCTTAGAAAGGCTTTTAGAACTTACTAATACAAACATTTTGCGATGCAGAACTTGTCAATATCTCAACTTTACTCAAAGTTATTGATATTTCTTCCCAAAAAATACACTCTATTCATTTGTTTGTCATTCTTTCAAGGGCAAACATAAAAAATGTTTGTTGACGGAATTTGGAAAAACAGATTTCACTCTATATACTATGTGATTTTTATAACTATGTTATTTTTTGTGTTTGAGTAAATTAAAATTGAAATCATGAGTTTTTGGATGAAAACACATTAATAACTAAGAGCAGGATTAAGATATTGACAAATTCGGCATCGCAAATTGTTGGTAAGCTCTGAAAGTCGTACGAGGACAATTTTGATGTAGAATTTTAAATATAAAAGTTAGAGTAAAAAAAAACGTTTTTTCATAGTTACCCTAATGCAACTCAGATAGAAAGCGCTAAAAACAACTTTTGTGGAAGATATTTATTTTTAAGACAAAAATTGTCTTCGACAAAGTTGTTACATATGATAGAGCGCTCATTTTTATGTTATCAAAAATAGGGTGACCAAAAATAGAATTGACCAATGAAATAAAAAATCTAACTTTCTTATCTTTATAGATAGAAATAAACAAAGTTCGGCAATGTTGTAGCCCCAGTTATTTTAAACACCTTTGTAGAACAAAGCTTTTTTCTATCTTTTAATATAATCGATTTAGCTCTTTTTTCTAAACATGAAAAAACGTTTTTTTTTTGCATTAACTTTTATATTTCAAATTCTAGATCAAAACTGTCTTCGCACGACTTTTAGAACTTGTCAATATCTTAATCCTACTAAAAGTTATTGATGGTTTTTTTACCAAAAAAAACTAATGGTTTCAATTTTTATTTACTCAAACACGGAAAATAACATTCTTTTTAAAATCACACATCATTTAGAGTGAAATATGCTCTTTCAAATGCCGCCAATAAACTTTGTTTATGTTTGCCCCAGAAAGAATGACAAACAATTGAAGAGAGCGTATTTTTTTGGGAAGAAATATCAATAACTTTAAGTGAAGTTAAGATATTGACAAATTCTGCATCGAAAAAGCTCTAAGCTCTAAAAGTGCTTCAAAGACAGTTTGCATGTAGAATTTGAAATATAAAAGTCAGAGCAAAAAAACAGTTTTTTTCATGGTGACCCTAACGCAACTTATAGCGCATTCGTTTTTGTTCAGTTTCAACCCCAGTGCCGCACTAACTGCTGTCAAAACGTTTTTTTATTCACTCAGTTGCGCACTCAGTGTCGCACTAGTTCGCCCCGAAAGCTGCTAGTTTCGCACTGAGATGCTTCACGGGTTGGCACTCGGGTTCACCAATACAACTACTGTCAAGTTCCGAGTATTGTTTTGGAAAATCTAGAAATGAAGACTATGAAAATGGAAAAGCTACTGCTCTTGCTTTTGTATTATTGGAATCGTAATCCAATTCGGATTCTGATTTTGAAGAGTATAGTCGTGTAGACGGCATTAAGCTCCGTGTGCTTTCATTGGGAGGCGAAAATAATGATGGATATTCAGGTGGAATAAACACGCTTTCAAAATCAAAATTATGAATGAAAATTTACTTTAACGTATCGAATATTTATTCTATGTGATGAAATAAGAGGTTTTTTTTCGATATCGCAGAAACATATTCAACGAAAACTGTGTCTAATGATGATTTTATATTATAATAGTAATTATTTTTGGAACAAACAGGAAATGCATCGACAAATGGTTAAGTGAGTGTCAGGACTACATGTGTTAGGTAATCAAACAATATGAAGTAAAAATTTTCATTCAAAATTTAATATTTTTCCACTGCACTTGGCCCTACTAATCTGATAGAGAATAATTTACCTCCCAAGCACTAATATCGCCACCAGACGTCGACACTGTACATTTGTCGTCGCAAATATAAACAAATCAGACTATATAACGCACACCAACAAACCACCGCATTCGTGAAACTGAAAACGTTTTTTTATTACAGAGTCAGTGTGGCACTGACTCAGTTTTAAAAACGAATTCGCTATTAGAAAAAGGCGCTATATCGATTATTCCAAGAGATAGAGAAAAACTTTGTTCTACAAAGATGTCTCAAATAACTGAAACTACAACATTGTCGAATTATGTTTACCTCTATCTCTTAAGATAAGAAAGTTATATTTTTTATTTCTTCGACAATTTTGGTCACCCTATTTTTGATAGCATAAAAATGAGTGCTCTGTCATATGTAACATCGTGCAAATTTGAAGAAATTCCCTGAAGCGATCTTGGTTGTGTAATAGGCTCAAAGCTTGAAAATTCAGTGATTACAATTCATATTTATTTCCGCTTACATTTGTTTTCCTTCATACGAAAAAATCCGACAATCAATTCTTAAATTTCCTTAAATATTCCGATATACGTCTCTTCAAAAGAACTGCTAACAATTGAGTGACAGAGTGATCCCTATTGTTGGAAATAACAACGGTCTTTTTGTAAGAGCTGTGTGTAGATTATTGAGTGACAGCTACTGTAGCTGTTTGAACGAGGGCGTTCTATGTACTAATGCACAGTGGTTATAACAGTATGTTTCTATCGTTTCCATCGGCTTCGTTCAGCAGAAAACTCTGAGGCTCAAATATCATTTTTATGCAAGGCAGCATATTAGTAGTAGTGATCGCTTCATACATAGATGACTGCGTTTGTCCTGTCGCACTTGAAGATGCAGAAAATTGTTTGAATGTGGGCGGGTTCATATGAAAGGTTTGAACCCGGTAGTCATTACTGTTTATTTTGTAGTGTTTTGTGTTGCGTGCATCTGATGCAGTCAGATGTAGCCATCAGATTACATTCTTCACGGGGGGAAGTTTCACCCAACCAGAAAAGAAAAAATGATATTCGAGATAATATGGAAATTACAAATTAGTTACCTTCGATAGTTCCTCATCCTCATCTACAAATGTGAAATAATAGAAATTTTTGACGTAGGACTACGTCTTTCATTTCTATACTGGGGTGTAAGTTTAAAGTTTCGAAAACGGAAGCGTTACGCCAGAGAACAAGATTTTGAGCGTAAATAGCTCCTAAACAACTGAACGAAATGGTATGATAAACACTAAAATATCTACGCGTTACATACTTGTTACTCTTTGATCCAAAAACTTGTTTCAATAACCCTAAAATTGCTTTCAAAACAGACCATCCATTCCAGCGAGCCTGTGGAAATCGGCATAGCAAATTAGAAGCAAGCAGCTGGTTCTTTTGTACTCGTTTGCGTTTTTGCAAATTGGAATATTTCCCTAACACAGATTTCAAAAACATGGAGCTTGGGGAAATTGGCATTGCAAAATAGATACCCGCATGCATTTTTACACTCCGGAATTCGTTATGCTATCACGGTCTACAAAAGCGTGTACAAATGCAACGCTTTGGCTCGATTATTCAAGACTGCATTGGAAGATATCTCTTCATGTCGCCAGCTCATGAATTTCTACGCATACCGTTTGATGATTAGGCAAAATGTTGATAACTATTTGCTGCGATAACTACTACCATAATGCATGAATTGACTTAAATTGGGATTTGTTTGCAATTGAATTCGTGAAAAATTTCATTCATTCACTAGATTAATCAATAATTTAATCAATACACACAAAAGACACCTCTGCGCAGCGGCGATATCGTACCCAATGAGGATCATCCGAGGTGAAATTATTGCTAATTGAAGAAATACAATTGATTGTTGAGCCAACGGCAGTCCTACGTCATCCTTGCGCTTATATCATTGGTATAGCCCATCCATAGTTTTTTGATTTTTTTTTTTCTGAAATTGTCTACATATCCTAAGAACAGTTTGAACAGGTGGACGAGACGCCACTGATATAGAAGTGCTATTTATCACATTAGAATCCATTTCCACTTTCGAAAGAACATTAATTTCGTTACCGCAAACATCAAATGGACTAACAACGCTTGTCAATATGTAATTGTAGAATACATGTGAATTGAATTTTTCGAATTTCACCATTTTCCTCCAGAGTTTTTCGAAAATTTTCAATTGTCATGTTTGATTGGAATATGTGTATTATTTTTATGGAACCCCCTCTCCATTCCAGAGAAGGGAGGAGTATCATATCATCATAGAAACAGTTCTCGTACCCAAAAACCTTAACATCCCAAATTTGGATCCATTTGCTTCTTATTAGTTCTCGAGTTATGCAAAAATTTGTGTTTCATTTGTATGTCAGCCTTCCCTTAGAGAGAGGGGAACAGTGTCGAACCACCACCTAAAATCCCTAAAACCTCTATTTGCCAAGCAATTGCTAGATTAGTTCTCGAGTTATTCAGCAACCACACCACAACATCCCCCCCCCTTCTCACCCTGTAGAGAGAGGGAGGAGTATCAAACTACTTAAGAATTGTTTCTTGTCTCCTAAAACCTCCACATGCCAAATTTGGTTTCGTTTGCTTGATTAGTTTTCAAGTTATGCAGAAATTTGCGTTTCATTAGTATGGCAGCCCCCCCTTAGAGCGAAGGGGAGGGGTCTCGAACTCCTTCCCCGACCCAAAAACCCCTACATACCAATTTTCATGTCGATCGTTCCAGTAGTTTCCTTATATATATATATATATATATATATATATATATATATATATATATATATATATATATATATATATATATATATATATATATATATATATATATATATATATATATATATATATATATATATATATATATATATATATATATATATATATATATATATATATATATATATATATATATATATATATATATATATATATATATATATATATATATAAAGATTTTAATTTTGAGGAATATCTTGTATGTGTTATTTCTTCTCAAGGTTGATATCATGATATTTTTAACGAAAAGTAAACTTGCGCAAATCACAATACTTCTTCCCAAACGCCAAATCGATCGAACTGAGCTATTAATATGCCGAAAACACAATTAACAGGAACATGCAATTCAAATCCACTTCACTTCACAGCCTCTCTCACACGGATACAATGGATGATTGCAATTAAACACTTGGCGTTCGATAATTGTACATGCATTACATTGTTCTCTTGTGGAACTGAAGGTAAAGCAAGTTGCAGTTCCTCATCAGAAGAGCATCGATTAATTTCTGCGTACAAAAACAATTTAATTGATACAATACACAAGTTTCACTGTAATGCCAAGATCACCATAAACCTTCCAGGTGCATAACCGAGAAGAAAACCTCCGGACAATTTTGTCTCAGTGCACAAAAGCCAGAGCGCGGTGCCGAAGCGAGTCGGGAGGGTTCTATTTTCGGGGGAGGCTCGTCCTTTGGCTGATGATTCTGCCTGTTTACTATCGATTCGTTTTGCTGCTACGTGCTGCCCGAGCGGATGTCTTGTTTTATGGCCGGATGCTAGCAGTCCGCACGCGAAGAAGTACGGCTTCATTCGCAACATCCGTGTTCAGACGCTGGCACCCAAAAAAAACACAAAGTATGTTAGTCCTGCAGCTCACATTTTATTTCATTCCCTCTCTGTTGAATATCAAATTACACCACCAAGGAGACACCAACAACGAAATCACAAATTTCGGTACATTTTTTATCTCGTTGGGTTTTCCTTCTTCTTCTTCGCAACAGAGGCAGACAGCAGCGGGATGACTCAGAAAATCACTTCCACACGGCTCTTCTTGATAACTTTAGGCGCACTTGTCTTCTACACACACACAAGCCATTTCGCGAAAACAATTACCACTTCTGCCAATGATGTGTGGAAGAGAGAGAGAGAGAAAAAAAACTATTTCTATTATATTCTTGAATGTGTGATTACGGCTGCCGCTGGTAGACACTGATTAGCACTGATTGGAATCAATTCAAGTATAGCTTTTAGCAAAAATGGGCGGAACCGCATTTTTCTTCTTCTGCTGACACAATGAATCCTCCTGGGCAAACACAAACTTTTGGCAACTTTCTTGCAGTATTCACTCCGCCACTTTATTCTTTCGTTCTGTCAGAAACAAATCCACTAGGCCATGATGTCAAAATATTGCCTTTCAATCTTCCTCACTCGCTGCAGCCCACTCCGAAACACACCTCCAGAGTCGCAGAAAAACGAGATGAAGAAAAAAAATCCGAACCACACGCAGAACCAACCTTCTTCTCGTTCCTTCACACACCCTCACAGCAGCAAAAAAAATTCTGCTGTCTGTTGCTCCAGCAAATTTTTTTCAGCTTCCAGCCCGATAATCGTTGGTTTCCGGAACGACAAAACGCTAACCGAATTCGGATCCGCACAGAGAACACTGAACAACACCGCGCGGGGAACTACAAGCCAGCCAGCCAGGAACCGTGTGAGAGATCCGGTGGAGGATTTTAATCGGCAAAGACGACGAGACGTTACCGCACAAACTGTTGCGAATTCAGGACGAACCGCACCGCACCGAAGCACTACTTGGACGCAAATGAGGCAGGGCTTTTGGGCTGCACAATAGAACAGTGCACACGGAATATCCGATTCTGTGGAGATAAAAGACCAAGCGCAAACGTGATTCCGCGACTATGTGTACGTGTGTGTGTGTGCGTGCGGGAGTGTGAATTGTGCAAAAAAAAAGACGAGTGCTTCACCAGCAGTGAAATGTCAGTGTCGTAGAAGATTCTGCCAAACGGGCTGTCAGAAGGAAAAATCGTTCACGGGAAAGAGATGTGAGCCGTGCTTAGGCAACACTGAAAGTAAAAAGGAAGTAATATTATACACTTTTAGCTCCGGGGCTCTGGCAACTCTATCACATCCAATGCAAATTGAGCGTAGGTAGCATAAAACAGGGCTCGCGCTTAGTTTGGTGTCATATATGTTAATATTTGATTACGTTGGATAGTTTTCTTTGGCAAGCGATGTTTGGACACCCATCCGGAAGCATTCTTGACGATTTGCAATTAAAATCACAACTGAAGAATCGCGCGGAGCACTTAATTTTTAATTTTAGGTTATGATTTCTATGCTCATGATTTTCTATGCTGGCTACTAAAAGGCGGCCATCTTAGCAATCCCTTGTTTAGCTCATGCTTTCATGCTCATGCTCATTTCTTTCATTTGTCCTCTATCACAATCAGAATCACAACTGATTTTTTATTCAACGAAAAGCAGCTATTGCACAGCAAATCATAAGTGTTTTTTGTTGTTGCAAATATTCCGCGTTTTGCATTTTTTTTTTTGAAAATATGTCTGGAGAATACGGCGGGTGGGATAGGACCTCCCAATTCAGCGTTTCCAAGTATGTTTTGACCGGGCTCGTGACATGCGGCCGAGCATTGTCGTACTGCAAAATAACTTTATCGTGCCTTCGCTCGTATTGTGGCCGTTTTTCCTTCAGTGCACGGCTCAAGCGCATCAATTGTCGTCGTTAGAGTTCGCCCGTAATGGTTTCATTCGGTTTTAGCAGCTCATAGTACATCACACTCAGCTGGTCCCACCAAATAGACGGCCAGAAGGTTAGGCCGTGAATATTCCGTTAAGCCGTGAATATAGTTGTTCGCACGTGAAAAAAACGACGTTCGACGTCTCGTGGCTTTAATTCATACGGCACCCAATGGCCTAGCTTTCCGATAATTCCCATTGCTTTTAAACGATCAGATATGGTTTGCCGAGCTACTCCAAGTGTATCTGCAAGTTCTTGTTAGTTCTTGGATTTCGTAAAAAATTTCTCTGAACATTAAATAATTCCGTATTTTTGGTTGATTGTGCACCCGTGGCCGAGTGGTTAGCGTCCCACTCTATCATGCCGGGTGCTCGGGTTCGATTCCCGTTCTGGTTGGGGGATTTTTCGTCAAAGAAAATTCTTCCGGCTTGCACTGTGGTCACGCGTATTCTAGAGCTTGCCACTTTAGAGTACATTCAAGGCGTGTTATTCGGCATAGAAATCTCAACCAAGTATTAATGAACGACGCTAGTTAATGAATACGTTGAGACGGCAAAAGTTCCACAGGGAACGTTAACGCCATTCAAGAAGAATTTTTGGTTGAACCAGATCTCTTTATTTGCAAAGACAACATCGTCAAAGAAGCAAGAGTTGATTTGATTGGAATCCATTGATTGAATCAATAACATTGCGATGTCCATATAATATTCGAAAAATTGGGGATGGGCTGATTGAGACCCCATACAGCAGGGCGTACTGTTGAAGAGCTTCGTCGAGATAAAAGATAGGATTGTTCGGGAACAGGATTATCAAACATATTGTTGATAGAACAACGAACGACCCACCTTGTGCATTTGAACATCTTGTGTATGCGCACGGTGGCATCATAGCAAAGCGAGAGCACACCATCAGCCTTCTGCTGTGTGCTTGAACAATCATGTTCATTCAAAAGTTAGAACGCGCAGTGAACACGTCTAATTAATAAAACTTTTATTCATCCGTTTAATTATTTAAACTTGGCCTTTTTCATTCCACTGGAACCTCAGTCCAACACATATTCGTTTGTGTACAACTAACTTCCGAAAGGTTCTATGCCGTTTGCTGAAAGTTTTTATTCCTTCTCGTTCATAATCCACGATCCAGGAACCAATGGTTGAATTGATCTTCTTGTAGCCTGTATTTAATTGTGATCGTGATAATCCCAGGAAGTAGTAGCCATACAAGCAATGTTATTTTGTATTGATATTGGCCCAATGTACGTTTACAAGAATTGATTTTCTCATGCAATCTTTAAAATTCACGAAAATACTCGCAAAATTATAAGCAAAGACGTTAATCAGATTTGTCATTTTTGACATATTAATCTGTCAACAGTAAACGCGACTATTTTTACGACCGTTTGAAGCGCGACTATTTCTAACCGCCGTGTCCAGTTAGGGAATAGACGCACAATATAGAGAGCTATAAAATAACATGAAAACGTATTAATCGATTGTGGTTTCATTGGAGTTAGAATCAGAACATAGCATAACTGCATGCTCGAAACAAACATATTTTTTACATTCCATGCAGTTGTTGTGTGTTTTTCGGGTCTTTTATCGAAGAGAAGAATGTATAACGGCCTTCTAGATAATCACCAGATGATAAAGGTTCTGGTATATAAAGTTTGCATATTTCTAATATTCTTTGTCTCTGTGTTCTTGGTAATCTAAGAATTAATGCCTTTTTTAAGATGGGGCATAAAATGATGATATAAAAGAATTTCTAGGAACTTCCTTTTCTTGTTCCTTGTTTTCTTGTCGATATTATTCATTATAACTGTTAAAAATTATTATAAGCCACCGATTAGTTTAAGTCGTAATCCGGTATAAAAGCATCGGTTTCATGATATAACCCGGCAAACATTAGGTCGCATAATGTTTGCACATGCTAGGTCGCAATTCGTATTGAATGATAATCGTATAAAATATCAATCAATGTATCATCGCATATCTATTTAAAATCGCATAAATCCACAATTTTCAATATCATTGTCAGTTCAATTCGAATATTAGTGTAACAAGCATCGTTAGAAAGTTATATATGGGTTCCCAGCAAACATTGAATCGTTGAAAATGCAAAAATTGGAGGGGACATACATGCTTCCGCACTGGGTGGTAGTTTTGTTCTTTATCGCAAAATATTAGACCCGTATTTTTTTATTTTTACGCCCTGTCCACTTCCATTTTAGGCCCGAAAAATCTATATAAATTCATATCTTTTGAGCTACCAGACCGATTCAGACGGTCAATATATTAAAATAAAGCCAGTTAGCTGGTTTGCAGAAGATTTGAATTTTATTTTCGTATTTACTGATTGTATTTTTTTTTATAGTTTTCATGGTATCGGAACCAAGGGCGCTATATTATTTATATTTTTTCTTGAAAGCTGATGATTTTTACATAACATATCTAAAAATCGGAGGTGTGTTCTTTTCGCTTTTAAATTTTTTAAATTAAATAAAAATATTTTCTCAAAGCTAACCAATGATCTAAAAAAAAAAATTCCAAAAATGTCGTCTTTCAAAAATACATCACTTTTGGACTGCTGAACCGATTCAGATAATCGAGACATTAAATTAAAGAATTGATCTGCTCTTTTTTGAAAAAATATTGCACTTGCAAAAATGGAACTCTTTTCGCACATATTTAGTCTAGTAGCATTGGAATATCGAAGACTAAAACATGTTAAATTTGAAAAATGATAATAGAATCATAATTTTCGTTCAAAGTATTATAATCACTCACAAAAAACATTTTGCTTCTTCATTACATAGAATAAATGTACGAAAAAGGTTAATGTTTGTTCAAGATTTTTATTTTGAAAGTGTATTCCATTATTAATTTCGTTTCATAAACCGAAACGCGAAGCTCAATGCCGTTAACGTGAATTAAATACCAGCCTCACTTTTATAACTAGGAGTCCAAACAATGTGAATCGATGGCTGCACTTTCGTTCAGTGCTCCTGGCTTCAGAGCTCTCACTTTTGGATTTGTTTTGACGTTTCAAACCAAAGCTAACCCGAAGCGCCTAACAAAACAGAGATCTCAGTAGACAAGCATATTTCGTACTTTTACCGGTGCTGAGTCAATTAATTTGCGTATTTTATTTCGATAACACGATAATAAGTAAAAATGAACGCACCACCTACCTTTGAATCGTTTCTTCTGTACGAGGGAGAGAAAAAGTGAGTTGGCTTATTAAGTTTTGTTTGTGACAAAAAAACTAACCTTTACTCAACATTCGACAGAATCATCAAAGAGCTCGACACAAAAGTCCCGAATGCCGCTATTTTTACAGTGAATAAGGAGGATCACACTCTTGGCAACATGATTCGCAAGTATGCCACACGAAGCGCTTGCCATAAAAATCATTCACTGATTATCTATTTTTTTTTGTTTGTTCACAACCAGCCAACTTCTGAAGGATCCAAACGTTCTGTTCGCCGGCTACAAGCTGCCCCATCCGCTGGAACACAAGTTCGTCATCCGAATTCAGACCACATCCGACTATTCGCCCCAGGAAGCGTTCATGAATGCCATCACCGATTTGCTGTCCGAGCTGTCGCTGTTCGAGGAACGCTTCAAGGAGGCTTACAAAGAGAAGAAGGAAGGAGGAGATTGAGAAGGCGGAAGGAAGGCCGAGATTCTCAGTATTTTCGTTCCATTTGTTACTCTGTTTGGGTTGCGTTTTAAAGTAGACTTTATTTTTTTCTATCTATATTAATGATAAACATTAGCTACAGTTTGAAGCATAAATAAAACAGTAATATCGTGTAACTGCACTGAGGTTTTTTTTGTGATTCACTGGTTCCGAACAAATTTTCTGAGAGTGAAGATCTATAAAATGCCATGTAATTATAGTTTGTGCATATAACGAAATCTATTGTCGCCCCTCTCGATGTGCTATTCTATCCGCATATATTGCTATCAGTCACAGATTTAGTTACTTTTTTTTCGCTGGCCACTGGACATTATTATGTGTTGAAATAAATAACTTGTCATAATTAAAAACTACACTTGGCTCTCTGAAATAACTGGTACAACGAGAACAATAATTACTTGTACAACAGAAACAGCATTTTGGGAGCGTGCGCGCATGTCCTGTCTCACTGGTTCGATCCTAGTACGTTTCATCGTCGGGACATTCGCCGAACTCATGTCCAAACACTGCAAAGAAATTGTAAATTGAATTAATATCTTTCTTCCGGATGTGTGGACAAATTAAGAGAAAAATTAGATGGAAATTTTTGTAGAAAAAATAATTTATCAATGTTCGCCAGAATTTCCTGATTAAGTTGCTACTGTTGATTGGTATCATAAAGTTAATGTAACGTTTTTTTTTCTAGAAATTGCAACAAAATTGAACCTTGGGCCTGATCACGAACATCACTTTACGGTGAAAACGGAATAAAATGCATACAAATCGCATACAATTAATTTCATTTTCACCGTGAAGTGACGTTCGTGATCGAGCCCCTTATCTCACTATTACTGGTTAGATTTCCAAAGCCCAGATTATTTTTTGAATTTTAGACACCAATAGAATACACGTGAATACAGCGAGGGACAAAGGAACATGCTGATTTTAATTCGAGAGGGAAGTTTCAAGTTTTTTCTTGTCTTGTTTTACTTAGCCGTAGGCAGTGGCGTCGACTGGGGGGTGCTGAGGGGGCGGATCGCCCCCGGGTGCACGTTTTTAGGGGTGCAGAATGAATTTATATGAAGAAATTGGATAAATATTATTTCTAAGGGGGTAGGGGGGATCAAGACGGGTCTATGGCACTAGGTGAGGCCGTTTCGTCACTAAGTTGGTTAGGAGAGCGGTATATGAAAACAGTACGGAAGAAAGCAGAAGGGGAATTATTTCCTTGAAGCGTGAAAGAGACAGACTGATCAGGAGCGAGCTTCGGCACTAGCGTATTGTGTTTTGTTTACAAACAAAACACAGTAGACTTCCAAGATGGCTGAAGATTGGTTTTAGCAAGTTGGCCCACCTTAGGATATACTTCTACGCGCCTTGGGGGGGATGTTGTGAGTCGAGTGAATCTTTTGCACCGCCCCGGGTGCAAAAGCTTCACTCGACGCCATTGGCCGTGGGAGAGTATTTTTTTAAAAGATCTGTAGAAATCATGGATTATCGGCGAGCAACCTTTCCGAAAGATTTTAGACATGTGTTATGCCGATCAATGTTTTTATATCAAGGGAAGACCACTTAGGACCACTTAGGATGCATCAAAACTTCACAACCAAGTATCCAAGCTTTCTTCCGCGTCATCAAAGATGTGTATGATTCCGCGTTGTTATGATGGAAAACATGTGATGTGTTCCCTTGGCCGAGTGGTTACCGTCATAACTAACATGCCGGGTGTTCGGGTTCGATTCCCGTTCTGGTCGGGGGAATTTTTCGTCAAAGAAATTTCCTCCGACTTGCACTGTGATCACGCGTATTCTAGAGCTTGCCACTCAGAATGCATTCAAGGCGTGTTATTTGGCATAGAAATCTCAACTAAGTACAAATAAAAATGACGCAAGTAATACTACGTTGAGACGGCGAAGTTCTTCTAGGAACGTTAGTGCCATTGAAGAAGAAGATGATGGAAAACAAAAGCTTCTTTGTTAATTCTGGTTGTTTAGTGCACGTTCCACCCTACTCTGAATGCGTCCCGGGAGTGGTTTCTGTCGTGATGGGACATATATGACAAGGGATGTCTTGGAGAGGTATTTTTTTTTTTTTTTATTCTTTATTTGAGAGGTTTTCAGCCTCCTGGGCTGGTTCGCCTCTTTATCGACAGCATTGCCGCAAGGTTTCGTTGGGAACAGATTGCACATAAAATTATCACATAAAAATTGGACGTAAAAATTTAACACATATAAATCCTTTTGCGAGACATGACTTAACAAAGAACTTGCTGTTTGCTTGTTGGACCAGATGGCATGGATGTCCTCGGACCATGGCTCCAGGCCAGTGGAGAGGAAGCCGTGCCGTTGAAGATGCCGGCGTGTTCTTATTCCCCTTCATCGTGGAGGGGAAGGAACAAGGATCTTCTTGACTGATCCATTGTTCAGACGCTAGATCTTAAAAATTAGTTCGGCATCTTTTAGGTAGCAGACAAGCGCTGCTACTCTTGCTGGATCGTCCTTCAAGATGTCCCTTACACTCCCGCTGATTCCATGCAGGTTTCGTAGATCATCGAATTTCGGGCAACCACACAAGAAGTGCTCGACGGAGTTGTGGATTTGGCAGAGGTCGCAGAGTAGATGGAAGGGTCTCCTATTGAATCCGTGTGAGACCGAGCAGTGACCGGTCCTCAATCTGGACAGGATTCGTTGTTCTCTCATTCCTTTAACATCGTCAGACCTGACAATCGTGCCCTTGACTTTTCTGAGGAACTGCCTCCTCTCTGCAAACCACCTTTCGGTCCAAAAGGTGCGGAAAGAGTTGGTGATCCACAACTTCACATCGTCAAGCGGCACATCCCGAGTGAAGAACGGTCTGGTGTGACCGATTCCGGCAAACTGGTCGGCCGCTTCATTCCCTGCGATGCCGTTGTGTCCGGGGACCCACATGAGCACAGTGTCGGGCAATCTGTTCTTCCTGATGGCCTGTACCCATGGATGTTTGGACCTGGTCGCACCGATGGCATCAATGGCGCTTGTCGAGTCGGAGACGACCAACAACGGCTTGGAAGATGAAGTTGTAGTTGCCTCGAAGATGCCGGCCACTTCGGCCGAGAAGACCTGGCAGATGTCCGCGAGTTTCTTGCTGGAAATCAGACTATTATTATTATCGCTTACCCCAAATCCAACTCCCGATGGTCCTTTTGAGCCGTCCGAGTATCTGATCTCGTAGAGACGGTATTTTTCTGCTATGATGGCCTTGAAATATTCTAGCAGACCGATCGAGCTCACCCTGGCTCGAAAGTTGTCCCTAATACCGTTCTCGACGAGAACAGTTGGGAACCTCCAGTCGTTCGCACCAAACCAGGATTGTTTTGCCACTGGGGGGAGGTTGGCGTGCGCCACCCGCTGCAGGATCGTGTTGCTAAGGGCGGTCAGGTGGGTCTCCCCTCTACCGCTGGTTTTCGACAAGAATTAAAACCTCCACATGTCATAAAAGCTAAGCGGATAACGAAAAAAGTGGAGGGTGTAGTTGTGAACAAGTTCAACACGTCAATCTTACCCGATTGTGTCAAATTGGGTTTCCTAGTCATCAAGACTATGAAATACATTCCCAAACCGTCACAATACTTTAAGTTCTACCAGTTTGGCCATATCTCTGGCAAGTGCCAGAAATATCTGATTACGAAAAAGATGTAATCAGATACGTCATTCCTTGAGCTTGGGTAGCCTTTTCCTGGTTGCCTTTTCTGGCTGCTTATGGATATATTCCGCACTGCGCATTGAAATGTATATGATTTTCGATATCTCGTTTCGTCGATTGTTTTAGTTCGCGCTGACCGAATCACATTACTTACCGCAGTGAATCCTGATTCTTACCCCCTCCCACTAACAACCTAAGTGGTGCGGACTCAATCCACTTCATTCTTAAGCAAATTCATGCATGTTTTCAAGCGATTTCTTGCAATAAATTCCCAGACCACCAGAGATGCCAGATTTACAAAAATGTTTGTAAATTTACAGACATATCTGTAAAACATTCATCACATCTATTCATCACATCAAAAATATTTGACTCACCATATGACATTTTTCCAGTGTTTGCCAAATGATCCACTCATTGAAAAAATCGCTTTCGTTCGTTCAAATATGATCTTTCAGGAAACATTTCCCCCAGCGGTATTCTATTGTTGTTATGTGCTGCAAATCACGACACAAAAGAGAACGAGACAACTCTGCATCGGCTCGCACTTCATTGCACACCAGCATGCAAGCAAAGCTATCATATACGCTTTCGGTGCAGAAAGCTTATTTTCTTCTTTGCCTCTAACATATGCATACCGACCTCTCCATGCATCATAAAACAGCAGGATCGTACGGACAACGCAAAGCGAAAGATTCATATTCAGCTAATGTAGCAGATCCTGATTTTTAAGTCTCAGAGAGTGCAAACTATATGATTATTTAGCTCGATAGAGGCTAAGGGAAGGGTAGTCAGATTATATTTTCCATTTTTAACGCCTCTATCCCTTGAAATGTGTATATTCATATAGACCGCATAGTTTTACTAGCAACACTGCTCTCTTTCCCCATTTGTTGCTCTCCGCAAATGGTGACCGAATGATGACGTAATTTTACTTGTATCATTTATTGCTTTGCACTTGCCTGTGCAGTGGGTTTCGCTATAGTAGAGCGGGACGATATATGCGGTTCAAACTTGTATGCAGGCTTCGAAAATGGTATGCGATGTTTGATACAGATCGGATATGCAATCAACAGTCTTCGTTCCTCTCTCAGTTTAATCACTAAATATTACACAAGTGATTACTGACATTCATACAAGTATCTGAATGATCCTCTCATATTTGGTTATATGTTCGTGAGAGTTTACTTGCATGACACATTGTGTATCATTCGATTTTGATCGAAATCCAAACACTGCATTTTTCCATAGTTTTAATACAGAAAACTTGAGAGTTTGGCTTCTTTAAACCTATGTAACTGAGCCTGTACAAATAAACGAATTATAAAAAAAAAATACAGAAAAGTTATTATATTTAATATATATCAATACACATGACGTTAGACCAGCGGTACTCAACCTGCGGCCCGGCAGTCCTTCTGGTTGGCCCATCTGGTGTGTATGAACTTTTGCCTTGACATCATTGCAGACGAAAGAGAGGATACGGTTATTCACAATTAATGAAAAATTGCATTCTCTGCAGGTAAGGAAAAATGTTGAACGAAATTGTCTCTGATAAATATTTTCTGTTCTAGATAAGATTGTTTTGCTGAAATGCAAGGAGATTTATTGAAAAATAGTTAAGTTAGGGTCAGGACTATGTCTTCTAAGTATTTAAACAACATCGAATAAAAAATTTCATTCTATTTTTAACAACTTACATTTGCTTTCGGGTCTGCTTATGACGAAATATGGGTTACTGTTCGATATTGTTACGACAGACATGGTTCATGGCCGTGTGGTGATCTAAAACTTGTATAGCCTTGCATAGCGGATGGAAAATATACACTGCATTTTCTCATAAATTTCATCAACGACAAGACCGCAAGCCTTGGTGGATGTCCAATATATCAACGGTGAAATACTGTTTTCTATAAAAATTAACAACGCGTATGTATGTGTAGATCGTTGAAACATTTAAACACCTTACAGCACATAAGTTATTAAGTGGTCCGAAAAATATTTTTTTTCCACTTTTTTCCCAAAAATGACAAATGAAAATTAATAACTTTTGAATAGGGGGTCTCCGTAGCCACATTCTTTGCGCGTTCGCTTAGTAAGCGATCGATCGTGAGTTCAAAACTCAGGGCCCTCATTGACCATCTTTGTGTTGTTACAGAATAACTACGTCCACGCAACAATCATCAGTGATGGAGATCGATCCACGGTCGAATTAAGATCGATTCATCCATACAACTGCTCTGCTCTGCAAGACACATCGGGCTGCTGTTCTATAAATAACTCAACAATGATCAATCAACTGTCTCCGCTGTCCGGTCTAACTGGATAATGGAAGAACAGAACGAAAACTCTTACGCCTATATGGCAACTGTGTAAATGTGTACCATATGCAATGGTATAGAAGGGAATACTCTAACGCCGAAAACATGGCAACTGTGTAATGTGCTAATTATAGATATGATAAACATGTGACATGTACACGATTGAAATTCGGCTCTGTTACAGCTAAAGCTAATGAGCCCAAAATAAACAAAAGGGATAAAAAAAACTTTTGAATCACTGAATCGATTTAGATGATCGAGATATAAATAAAATTGACCTAGCCTTCTATTAAAAAATATTTAACTTGCGAAAAAAATAATTATATTTTAGTAATTATTGATTGTAGTCGTTTTTTATTTTCTTATGACTTTCGACTAGAGGGCGCTATATTTTTTTATATTTTTTCTTGAAAGCTGAGGATTTTTTACACAAC
Source organism: Toxorhynchites rutilus septentrionalis (assembly GCF_029784135.1). Lineage (NCBI taxonomy): Eukaryota > Metazoa > Arthropoda > Insecta > Diptera > Culicidae > Toxorhynchites > Toxorhynchites rutilus. The sequence goes on from NC_073746.1 coordinate 114,336,545, forward strand.
ATATCTCGATATCAGGGTTGCTATCTTTTCGTTTTTTAGATATGATTTTTAAAAAAAATCATTTTTCCCCATTTGTCCAAAAATAACTTTCTGCAAAAAATCATAACATTTTAACTACTGAACCGATTTAGATGGTCGATATATTTAATTGAAGCCAATAAGCAAAATTCACACTTGCGGGAAGATTGGATTCTAGTAGCATAGGTCTAGTTTAGTCACATATGAATATTGATCGAAGACTTAAAACATGTTAAATTTACAAAATTCTAACTTAAAAACGATAATTATAGCATCTCTGATATCGAGTTATGTTAGGTAAATAATCCTCAGCTTTCCATAAAAAATATAAAAAAATATAGCGCTCCTATCTTTAACCGAGAAAACTATAAAAAACTAACTAAATCAATAATTACAAAAACAAAATTCAATTTTTTCGCAAAAGTAATATTTTTTCAAAGAAATATAACTCGTAAGCTTCAATTTGATATGTCGATGATATGAATCGGTCCAATAGTTTGAAAGTTACGACTTTTTGTAGTGGGAAAAATGGGGAAAAATTGTTTTTCGAACCATCGATTAGTTTTGAAAAATCATATTTCAAAAACGAAAAAAATAGCATCTCTGATATCAAGATATTTTATGTAAAAAATTCTCAGCTTTCAATCCATATTAAAAATAGGATCCATATTATATGCAAGTTAAATATTTCTCAATTAAAGCTCATTGGCTTAAATTTGATATGTCGATCATCTTAAATCGGTTGAGTGGTTCGAAAGTTATAAATTTTTGAAAAAAGTCATTTGGGAAAAAGTGGAAAAAAATTAATTTTTGGAATCACCCTAAAATGGAAATGGGCACCCTAATGACAAATTATAAAAATACGAGTTTAATGTTTTGCGATAAAGAACAAAATTACCACTTTTGACGAAGATCTGAGAACCACTATATTAGTTTGGCATGGAATGGCTGTATATATATACAGAATACAATCTTACGTGCATCGTGATGTACAAAGTATTAATGAATATGTGAAAATTAACGTTAAAAGACATTTCTATAGATCTGCACACTTTTACAGACTTTTCCACATTTTTAACAGACATTCACATGTTTTTACAGACTTTCTTTAAAAATCATCTGGCAGCTCTTCCTTCCACTTTTTATCGAATATTTCCAAATCTCAGGAGTAAACATTTACGTGACTCTGACTTTTTTTGTTTTTATTACATTCGGAAAAACGTTATGACAAAGAGAGGGGACATTAAAAATGCGTTGCTCAGTGAAAGGCTGAGATGCTCTTTCAGAGATGCGATGGTTAATTAAACAATTGACGGAAAAATGTAGTTCGTTCATTTTATAATTTTACTTATTTTTGCCCTTGACAACAAAACCTCTTTTATAGTGTTGATTATCATAAGAAAAATAACACTCCTGATCGTTGGATCTCTTTTGACATTTCAATTGGATCTTTTTTGACAGCCGTTTTGATTCAGTCCGCACTACCTAGCTAACAACTATCCCTTCCATGATAAACGCTAGGGAACCACGCTATAGAGGCGACCCTTCTGGGCTTCGGGCGGCGAATATCATACTAACATTTCTTCCCTTCTTCTGGTGACTGTAAGGACGTGGCCGGCGTCGTTATTGACAATTTAAAGCTCGAATCACCCAAAATTGCACAACGACAATGATTTGTCCCAAGCATCATTCTGTGTGTTCTTTGTGCAATTTGGTTGGTTCAGGTCAATCACGGAGAGCAATTACGAATTGTACAGTCTACCCAAGCTCAAGCTCCAGCTCTGTCGAAAGTGTTCGAGCATTTGGTTCACGATGCTCTGTATGCCGCTTCCCGACCATTGATATTGAAGCTCCAGCATGGTTTCGTAAAGAAGCGATCCGCAACAACCAACCTGATATCTTACGTGAGTTTCCTGTGTTCGAAAATTGAGAAACGACACCAGATTGATGCGATATACTTCGACTTCTCTGAGGTGTTCGACAATGTACCAATGGACTTGGAAATTGCTAAATTTAAATATCTTGGCTTCCCTGATTGGATCACCGAATAGCTACGCTCGTATCTATCTGACCGGATAGCGAATTCATTCACGAGTTTTCTCCATCACGTCAGGCGTTCCTCAAGGTAGCGTTCTTGGACCGCTGATATTCATTTCGTTTATTAATGATCTTTGCTTCCGGCTGAAATTGAGTTTGCTGATGTACGCCGATGATCTGCAAATCTACAAAGTGATATCATCTCATCTAGACTGCTACGCACTTCAAGCTGATGTGGACGAGTTATCTCTGTAGTGTACTGAGAATGGGATGGAGTTTAACACCAAAAAGTGCAAATTTATTTCGTTTTCCCGCCGACAATCCAGATCAGCTTTTGAATATTCCATCCATTCAGAGGTTTTGGAACGTGCAGAAACTATCCGTGATCTAGGGGTCACGGTTGTTAGCAAACTCCGGTTCAACGAACATGTAAGCACGACGACCGCAAAGGTCTTTGCAGCCCTTGGATTTATCCGACGCAATGCAAGTGGCTTCACCGATATGCTGCCTTATCACACCTTATCATACACTCCAGAGTATTCGGATGGAAAGGGTTCAACGCAGCTTCATTTGGTATGCTCTTCGACTACTTCCGTGGAATGATCCAACAAATTTGCCAGACTATCGAAGTCGCTGTAGACTCATTCATCACGATTTTTGCAATAAAAATAATGTGCATAATTTTCACAATTTTTCATAATTTTTGAATCATCCGCAAAAATCATTACTGAAAAACGGTTTCATTTTTTTTGGCAGACTTGTCTCACTTCTTAACTAGGCGAACCTAGCAAAAATTTTCACCTGCCCCCGGGCTTCTGAATGCCAAAGGTGAACTAGGCGCTGCGGAATGCACGTATCTGCATGCTCGTGCTGTTTTAGTCCTGGCCGAGGAATTGTCGGACAATCGCGCAGGTGCTAAGGATGACCGACTTTTGTATGACGGCCAATTCCTTCTCGATGTTCAACACCTTTAGCGCTTCCAGAAGTGTCTTCGGGATAATTCCAGTTCCAGAGAGAACGACAGGAACAATTCTTGGGACCTCCCTTAGCCCCCACAGTTCCTTGAGCTCCATGGCCAATGGTCGGTACTTGCAGATTTTGCGACCGTGGGTCTCCTCCAGATTCTGGTTCAGTGGAATAGCGACATCGATGATGGTGACTTTGCGGTCGCTCTTGTCGTAAACCATTATATCTGGGCGGTTGTGGTGGATCGAGAGGTCGGTCAGAACAGTGCGATCCCAGTACAGCTTGAAACGGTCATTTCCAGGACAGGTGCAGGCAGGTACCGGTAGTTTGGTACGTTGCCTTCCAGTAGAGCACATTGCAGCGCCAGTTTTCGGTGAACAATACGAGTTACGTTGTTGCGGCGCTCGGTGTAGGCTGCGTTGGCCAAAACGGGACAGCCTCGCATAATGTGCTCTATATTTTCACCAGGCTGATGGCACATCCGGCAAATGTCATCAACGTCTTGATGCCAGACGTACCGCCTGCAGTTTCTCGTCGGCATTATCCTGTCCTGGATGGCTATCATGTCGGCTTCTACTACTGAAGAAAGCTTACCACGCGTTAGCCACAGCTTAGATGCGGCCTTGTCGACGTGTGGCCGGTTCAGTTGATGGGGGTGGTCACCATGCACTGCCTTCTGCTTCCAAACTGCAATCTTCTCCTCCACTGTCGGCAGATTGCAGTTGAGTTGGTACTCCGCTTGCGCCAAGTGCAGAGCGCTGTATCCTCTGTCAGCGGCGCAGACAGCCCGGTATAGCGCGTTTTGGTTGGCGCGTTCTGCGAAGTACTCGCGCAGTTGTCGTACCTGGGCAACACACAGTGCAGATTTGTCGACTATTCTTTGCGTGGAAGTGAAACTCTCTCCAGTGCCGATTGAGGATGGTGTATTCCGGCCTCTTTGAATGCTTTCCTCATCCTCCTCTCAAGGTCTTCTAGGCCAGTTTTGCTCCATTTGACTACACTAAAACTGAAGGTCAGCAGGGGAACCGCGAATGTGTTGATCGCGCGTACCTTGTTCCCCGCGTTGAGGAAAGTCCTCAGGACACAGTTCACTCGACTCAAGAACTTGTCTCGCAGCTCCGTCTTGATGTCGGAGTGGCGAATCCCGGTAAGCTGTCGGAATCCAAGGTATCTTTTTCAAACTATCGGAGTATTACAAACGTTGTGTGAATAAATATTAATTTCTTTTTCTTGTGTGAACTAAACTCAGGCTTTTATTTTCCACTGATAATCTCTGTCCAAGACATCTGCTGAAAGGGCAGCTTACCGAATCCGGAGGTTACGAGGTCTATGACGGAGAGTTTATACAAGACATGGTTCGTGGCGAATCTTACTGGTCCATGAAACAGCCCCATTCGCGTAGCAGAAGACAAACCAAGTTGTTGATTTTCTCGAGCTTATGTCCCCAGCCCAATCTGCATCAGTGTATCCTATCAGACCATCACCATTTCTGTTGTACGCCAGCCTCATTAGTTTTGTCGCTTTCAGATAGCGAACCACTCGCTTTGCTGCTATCCAGCACACCTCCGTAGGTGCACTCACCTTTCTGCCAAGGATCGCCGCACTAACGGCAATATCTGGTCTAGCACATACCGCAATATAGAGAAGAGCACCAACAAGACTTCTATATATATATATATATATATATATATATATATATATATATATATATATATATATATATATATATATATATATATATATATATATATATATATATATATATGTGGGGGTCTCCGTAGCCACATTGGTTGCGCGTTCGCTTAGTAAGCGATCGATCGTGAGTTCAAAACTCAGGGCCCTCATTGACCATCTTTGTGTTGTTACAGAATAGCTACGTCCACACAACAAATCATCAGCGATGGAAATCGATTCACGGTCATCCATACAACTGCTCTGCAAGACACATCGAGCTGCTGTTCTATAAATAACTCAACAATGATCATATCAACTGTCTCCGCTGTCCAGTGGTCCAACTGGATAATGGAAGAACAGAAAGAATACTCTTACGCCTAAATGGCTACTGTGTAAATGTACCATATGCAATGGTATAGAAGGAATACTGGCGAATGGCAACTGTGTGTAATGTGCTATAATTATAGGTATGATAACCATGTGACATGTACACGATTAAAATTCGGTTCTGTTACAGCTAAAATACTAATGAGCCTAAAATAAATAAATGGGATAAAAAAAAGACTTCTATACAATGTTCCATCAGTGAAAGTAGGACTTGCATCTTCTGTTTTCAGGAACCCTTCATCCATTGGTGTCTTCGCAATTTTGCGCATCACTCAATCCAAATTTATCGATGACTTTTTATCTCGTTGATCTTCACCATTATATCGTCCACATACACTAGCAAAAACACTCTCTTCTCATCTTCCACTTTCATGCATAAGCACTTATCAGAACTGCTTTGTTTGAAATCATTTTTCAGAAGTACATCGTGTAGCTTTTGGTTCCAGCAACGCGCGGACTGTTTGGTTCCGTATATACTTTTCTTTAATCTGCAAACAAAGTGCTCCTTGCCTTTTTCCTCGTATCCAGGTGGCTGTCTCATAAATAACTCTTGGTCGAGCTCACCGTACAAGTAGGCTGTTTTGACGTCGAAATGTTTAAGTATCATGTTTTTCTTCGAAGCAAGTGCAAGCAATACACGAAGAGTTGTATGACTTGTGACGGGAGCGAAAACTTCATCATAATCCTCTCCGAACCATTGCGAATAGCCCTGTGCTACCAGACGTGCCTTGTGCTTGATCACTTTTCCAATTGCGTTTCGCTTCAATTTATAAACCCAGCGGCAACCAATCACCTTCCGTCCTGCAGGTAACTCGACTAACTCCCATGTACTGTTTTCCGAGTGTGACTCCAACTCATCCAGCATTGCTTCTTTCCATTCTGCATTTTCGTCACAGTCAAAAGCTTCCCTCAAATTTTTGGGTTCACGTGCTTCTACAGCAACGTAGGTCTCCTCAATTACCCGAACTTGTGCAATTCCTTTGTTGTTGCGTCTTGATCTGCGCGCGGTCTCGTCCAATGGAAAATC